>NW_023397197.1:1359015-1633097 GCF_011125445.2 Fundulus heteroclitus | reverse complement strand
TAATTACCTTTAATTGGATGTTTTGGATGTACTGTTTTAGTGGAATATGTGAAATGAAGCGATTTGTGTTCACATTTTTTATGTGACAATTGTTATAGATATCTCAGTATTTAGAATACATTGTAAAAAGATAATGATGATAATGATGATGTGGTGAGGGAAATCCCCAGGGATTACTTCAGGAGTTTTCCTATGAACATATTACTGAGATAACTTCATCAAAGAAGCAGCTGTGACTTTTAAAAGTCTTTCTCTGTGTTCCAAAGGTAGTAAAGTGATTGGCTGTAGAAGTCAGTGTTTGGATGAAGACATTTACCTCCTCCAGAAATCTAGAAAACCAATACATGTGAAATTCTGAGTTTATTTCATTAAGCTTCCCAGTAGCTGAGCTGATGTGGCGGCCATCTTACCTGGGGCTGACTCCCAGATTTTTAATCATTTATTGATTTGATAAAAACTCATTTTCTGGAACATAGCTTGACCCGTTCTGTAGTTGTTCAATAACCAAATGTGATGATGAAAAGATAGTATGAAGCCAGCAAAAGCCACCTCCTTGTCCCCTAATGTGTATATTGTGTAAGTTGTTGTGCAGATCCAGGGACAACGTGTGGCAGATGGTTCCATGAGCCGTGCCTAGGCTGACAAGAAGATGTCCTGAAAGCTCTGAGGGAATCCAGCTGGAACCGTCTATTGTGTTGTTGGAACCAAAGTTCTGTGGCAGCAAACTATGGAAATGTTCTTCATCATTTCAACATTTCATACTTACCTGTTTCTAGTTCAGCTTTTTCTGCACCTTGTTTTATTTTCTGTGTAATTAGTATGTACATAGTGTGGCAATGTAAACCTCAGCAGTTTTGATCAATAGAATTGTAAAGTCACATGTCGATGAGCTTAAATGTGAAATTCCACATCATATCTTAATGAAATGTGTTGAGTAACATCTGGAGGTGTTCTCCTGTCAAGCTGAATCCAAATTGTCCACTGAACACGTCCTAAAGGTTTACTAGCAACATTGACAGCAAGCTAACATGTGAACTGTGGAGCTGGAATGTTCCAGATGCTGGAAAAGTGCAGAAATCAACGTTCCAGAGCCGTTGTTCAGGAACCAGAAGCTGCTCTCAGATCAGTTTTAGTCCAGATGTTTGTGTTGCACTAAAAGCTGAAAAGATGAAAGCCATGAGTTGCTTTTAAAAGCAGAAGCTTCATGTTTCTACTGTGCTGTGTGTGATGTGTTGCCAACAATCAATGAGCTTCATGGAAGGAAAGAACGTCTGAGTCGCTGCTTTGATTTTCTTTTGCAGCTTTTCTCTGACTTCTAACTTCAGCTTTAAGCAACAGTTCTGGTTGCTGCTGAAGCTCAGAAATCTGATCCACACTTGGAGCTTTTTACTAAAAGCCATTTCCATCAATACACACAGAACTGTTAGAGGCTTTTTCTTTGTGCTTAGAAATCAAATGGAGTTGATTCAGATCAAGTCCTGCTGGGTGCGCTCCATTGAGCCCACCTGAACACCACTGGATGGGAGGAGTGAAGATTTCAGAGCTTTCCCTCTAAGAAGCACAGCTCTTCACAGCTCTGAGAGACATTTTCTTCACAAATCCCAGTCAGTGGCATCTGCAGACCTGATCACATCCAAACATCCCATTTTTCAGGACTCAATCATTTCATCTGTGCAATTGTTCCAGCTGCTGTGGGAAGAATCCAGCTGTGAACATCTGGAGCTTTAATGTGCCGCTTCTCTCCTCCCAAACATCCAGCCTCCACCTGTGGAGAACAGCTGGAAAACAGCTGCAGGTGGAAAGAAGGAGTTTGGACCAAGCTGCCTCCTCTCTGCTCTTTTCTCTGACTCTGACTTTAAATTCACTTTGATGGTTTGAAATGAAATCAGGGTTTCAACCTGGATCTTCAGAACATCCTCAGCTGATGCTGATTTTAACCAGAGACTGTCGACACTCTGCTCAGCAGCACTAAAATAAGGAGAAATAATTCTCTAGGAGCTCTAGTAATAATCTGCATTAGAACAACGGCTCATTTTAGCAGCAGCAGTGTGCTGATATTAAGGACTACAGTTTACTTTGTTACTTTGATGCATTTTTATCATTATTTGGTGTTAGTTTGTAGTTTTAGTGGATTCTTGGTTTTTATCTTGTTTTTCTGTTTCTGTTTTGATGCCATAATTCCAGCAAAGCATCAACTAATTGTTGTTTAGTGTTAAAGGGCTAAAAATGGTTAAAGTGCAGATTGTCATGTGATCAGCAGCTCCTTGCAGCTACTGAGCCTCTGACCTGCTGTGGAAGCAGAAAGGATGGACTTAGTTTTTCACTCACTGCTTCAGGGTTCTGCTTCTGGTTCTGTTCACTAAATAATGACCCAATGGAATCTGTGCTGCTGTTGTATTTCCCTCATTTTAAGAGCTGCTGAGGAACAGATGATCTTTTATTCATGTCCTGATAAATGAAAGCTTAGAACTGACTGTGGTTCTGCTCACTTTTTACCATCACTGACATGTTTGGATCATTTAAAAACGCAGCAAATGGGTTTTAATAATCAGACATCATGCAGTTTATCTTTTCACCAGCAGAGGGAGACAAATCTCCAGCAATGAAGAGTCCAGTTGGTTCCCAGTTAAAGCAGGTTGTGGTTCCATCAGAGCTGAACAGAAGCTGGATCAGCAGAACAACAATGAAGCCATTTAAACAGCAGCAGAGTGTTTGTGTTCACACTGGGAGTCATGAGAAGGCTTCATGTCTTCAGACGTCAGCAGGTGAACTTTCCTCTGACTCCCACTCAGCCAGACCAGTCTGAGCAGTTCCTGCAGCAGGAAGCAACCAGCAGCTCTGTTCTCTGGGCTCATTTCTCCTCAGGACGCCATCAGGAAACATTTTCAGCAGAACTTCTCTCCTTTCTCATCAAGACTTTATCAACCTGCCTCTGATATCACTGCAGACGCTCTGCTGACTGTTTTAGTCTGAAAGGAAAACTACAAACCAGGTGAGCTGTGACGTCATCAGATGATCAGAGCTGATGTGCAGATGAATGATTTGTGTTTCCTCTGCAGGTGAAGGTAGAAAGTGTCTCTGAGCTCTAGAACTACACTGAACAGAACTAGAAACATGAACTTCCAGAGAAATAGTTCCTGTTTTGCTGCTTTGAGCAGAGCCGTGCATGGAGCCAACGTGATGTAGCAGAAAGTAGCAGCGTTCACATGCAGCCCTACCCTGAGAAAGGCATCTAGCTTCAACAGACTCGCTCCATCATGTCAGAAGTAATGTGGAACATTTAGATCCAAGACTAAAACTACAGCCAGCTTTATGTTCTGTTCTCCAGTTTTTAGACCCAGTACCATCCCAGCTTTATTTATAGAGCACTTTCAGCACCACAGAACCAAATTACTCTATATGAATAAACAGCAGCCATATGATAACATGACAAGACATTAAACTTTAAAACTTGAACACATTTTTATTCTTTGGCCTAAAACACAGCATGAGACTTCTTGTTTTTACAGTGAAATAAATGTTGATTCTATTATTTTAACTGTTTTTCTTTTGACATGTGCAGCTGTGATTGTTTTGAAGTGTTTTAATAAAAAAAAGTAAGCTAATTAAAATTAATAAGACCAAAAATAAATAAACAGCCCTATGCTAAAATAATACAATAAAATCTTTAAAAAATAAGGTTAAAGGAAAGAGAATACAAAATGTTATTAATGATAATCAGAACAATTTAAAGTCTCTGATGGTGTCAGAGGTCAATGAGAATAGATGGTTTTATAAATGAATGTGAAACACAGGGAGGAGAACTGTCTGATGTCCAAGGGAAGGTTGTTTCATAATTCTAGATCTGCTGCAGCTAAAGCTCAGTCACCCTGAGCTTAAGCTTCATCTTTGGCTGACTCAGGATCAGCTGATCAGTGACCTGAGGGAACAGAGGATGTGCAGGATGTACTAGTTCAGACAGCTAATGTGTGGCAAGGCCATTTAGAGCTTTAGAAGCAGATAAAAGCATTTTAAAATGAATCTTAAAATGTTCAGGCAGATAGTGCAGAGAGACTAAAATAACAGAAATGTGGTCAAAGCTTCATGTTTCATAGAGTCTAGCTGACCACTGATCTAGATCCTCACAGTTCTGGACTAAAAATGATGTTTTCTGTCTGCATGAAGCTGTAGCATATTGTGACTGATGCGCTCATTGATATTATGGACACACTGACTCAGTGAGTGCAGTGAGCCAGGCTCAGCAGCAACATGGAGATTACAAGTCACATGTAGTCAGCATGGATGTTAGGAGATGCTGGAGAACTCTAGAATCTGACCTGTTGGCATCAGATGGAGGAGAAATAATAGTGGCTGAAAATGGATCCTTGAGGAACCCCATGTTTAATTTTTGTTGGTCCAGATTTATATTTATTTACCAAATGACACAAAGTTATCCATGTCTGCCAAATATGGTGTGAACCAGTTTAGCCCAGAATCAGATAATCCAGCCAGTGTTCTAGTTGGATCATCAACATGTTGTGATGAACTGTGTTCAGCAGAACTGAGATCCAGTAGAACCAACAGAGGAGTTCTGGAGCCATTCCAGTCAAGATGAGCATCATTGTAAACGTTTAGCAGTGCAGTCTCTGTGCTGTGGTCTGAAGCCTGACTAGAAATCACTGAAGAGATTCATTTCATCACAAAGTCATACATTTGTTCATCAGAACCATTTTCAATGATCTTTTCCAGAACCAGTGGATTAGTTCTGGTCCTGTAGGGACTTATTATCCATGGATCTAGAGTTGGTTTCTCTAACAGAGGTTTGATCTCTGCAGTTTTCAGCCTTTAGAAAACAAACTAACTGGAGGGAAGTATTTACTATCTGTAATATTTCAGGGGCATCACAGCTAAAAACTGCTTTTAGAAACTCAGAGGGAACAAATCCAGGCAGCAAGTTGTGGATTTTCTCTTCTGATGTGTTTCTGTCAAGAAGACATAATTCAGTTTGTTAAAGTCATTTAGATGCTGTAATGATTGTGGAGGCTCAGGAGACATCAGCAGGTTCTCAGAGGTGGAGATAGATGGTGCTGGTCTCCATCAGGAGGGATGATTGGTGAGCTGTTGGTCAGCCTGTCAACAATAGCAAACAAATTTCTGCTATTATTAGTGTTTTTATTGCTGAGATCAGAGAAATAGAACTGCCTCGCTGGTTTTAACTCCACAAACTCACATCATGATGGTAAGATCTGTTTCACTTCAATCATTTCTCTGACTGATCAACACTCTGTAGACATGAAGTTTTCTGCATCACTGATGAGGAACCTTCAGGACATCTGAGAACAAGAACAAGGCAGAAACATGGAACTTATTCATGATTATGTGTTTATGAATCATAACACAGATTAAAATAATTCAGGTTAACATTATTCCAGTACAGTGACTACATGTGGGGATAATAGCTCATCACATGTGGGTCAGAAAAATGTCCAACAGTGAAGCAAAGAATCTGGTTTAATAGTGAGGAACACATTCAGACTGATGTTCTAGGCTGAGCAGAAGAACGTCAGAGTTTCTCATGGAGATCCTGCAGGGAGCAGCTTGTCTTCTCAGTCTGTTCCTCAGAGTCAGACTGGTCCCTCTTTCTGGAGAAAAGAACCAGAGTTTCTCTGAATTCACTGTTAGCAGACAGTTAAACTGAGTTTTTACATCACCTGCTTTCTAGGTAGCACCAGGTTCTTCAGCAGAACAGCAGAGATGAGTCTGAGAACCAGAAGGCAGTCACATCTGAACTCCTCCCACTAACCTACCTGTCCTGCCTCCATCACAGCTGAAGCTCCGCCTCCTTCCAGGTAGCAGCTCACCTGTGTCTCAGTGGTTCAGATCTTGTTCTTCAGCACTTTGGACCGTCTGAACAAACTGTAAGTTTGCTTTGTTTCCTACCAGAACTTTGTCTTGAGGAACTTTCCTCTTTGTTTCTGCTCTCTGATGTCTGGAGAACATGTTCACTTCTGATTTCAGCACAAAGTTTAATCTCTGCTGTTTGAAGACTAATCTAAAGGAATAAATGTATAATTTGTCTTAGTGTAAATTATTTAAGTGTTAGATTCAAAAATAATTCATTGTTTGTTTTTTTATTTTTTTAGTTCCTGGTTCTAAACCGTCGTCTGTGGTTCGGTAACTCCTTTTAGTCTTTCCAGTCAAACTGGAATCACTGCATTGCTTCAACATCATCCTTTAGTTTCTGTTTGTTCTCAAAGTCTGGAAACTCAAACATGTTTCCAGACTTTACGCTTGATTTAGTTTAAGTCTGATTTTCATGGTAGCAAAATGCGAACAGTTTAATCTTTTTTATTAAACTCGTCTGAATAAAGGATGATCAGAGTTGATGAATGATTTGTGTTTCCTCTGCAGGTGAAGGTAGAAAGTGTGTGTGAGCTGATGTGGATGTGAATTCAGCAGCATGGATCAGTGTGAGGACAGAGAGGAGGGAGTCCCTCCCTCTAAAACCACTCTGTGTGGGGAAGCTGAGAGCCAGAGCCACGCTCAGAGGTGAGATCAGCATCTCTAAGTGTCCAGAGCCCTTTTCACACAGCGTTCTCACTATATCAGGCCAGAAGAGACCAAGTGGTCCTGAAGCTGCTGCTGTTCCTCTTTGCTGCTTCATCCAGACTGAACAGAGCAGCTCAGCATGGTACCAGTGGGTTCTGACAAACAGCAAGTCAGTGTTGCACAACCAGCTGAGTGACACCAGCCTGTTGCTTAGAGCTCTGGGTTCCAGCAGGACACATCTGGAAAAACTCACCAACTTCCAGAACATTTCCTGGATTTTGATGACCAACATGTGTTCAACATTATTCATCCTAGAAAGAAGGACGGCTGATCAGACATTTATGGAAGAATCTTTACATTTAGTTTCTGTCTAAATACGACCCAGATCTACAGAACTAATTTTTCATTCAAATTCAGATGAATTTCTATTGTGTGAATAAATGAAGCCGACAATTCATCACATCATGATTTCAATCAGTGATTCTGGTTAAAATGGAGAAAACTGTCAGTTCTGACTAGTGGGCATCAGCTGCTTCACTTCATTATTGATCAGGCATCTAGAACAACCTCTATTCTGGACTCAGCAGTGGATCAGCTTTGATTCCACCTCAGTACGTTACAAACACAACACCAAGACTTAATGAAGCTCCATCAGAACCTCCTTGATGGTCCGAGTGAAAAGGACTCAGGATTCTTCTCCATGTCAGAGCTCAACACTAATATCACCAAACTGTCCTCTCAGTCATTTCTAACCAACATGTTTGTCTCAGAAACAGCTCTTTCTGCTCTAGAAGGCTGGACTTTATTCAGGAGGATCAATGATCAGGAACATGATGGAGGATTGGATCGGTTCTGATGGGAACCATTTAGAACACCAAGTTTATGATTCGTCTGGTTCTGCTCTTTCTCACACCTCTTTGTTTTAGAATCAGTCAAATAAAAAAAACAAAAACTCTATAATAGTGTTTAAATAAGTTTTTTTCTCACAGGACTTATAAACATCAACCAGAACCAGAACCCAGCTGTGTGTCCTTTAAGAGCAACAGGTCAAGGACTCCTCCTCCTGACTTCAAATCTCCTGGATCTCCATCCTCAGAGAGGTGAGCTGTATCTAACTGCTGTAACTGTGGAAACTGAGTCAGTCTGAAATGTTTTTATTCCAACATGTGTTTAACGTGAGCTCAGCTCTTTTTCCCACATTTCTATGTTCATATGTGAAGCGGTGTGTGTTGGATGTTCTTCAGAACCACAGCAGTGAAAGTGGAAAGAAGGGATGTTGTTGGAGGCGTCCTGGATGCTGCTACATCATGTTTAACAGCTCTGATCTGTTTGCTTTTTGGCCTCATTGATTAGTCGCCATCATTAAACACTTTTCTCTGCTTAAAGTCAAAGATTTAGTTTGGACTGGAGCCCACTCTGATTGGTTCTGTTCCATGTTAATGAGCTAACTGGACTGTTTAGTCCCTCTCCCATATTCATAGAGATTGAATCAAATCCAACATGGAACCAACTGGACTTTCTTTCTTTGTTCCTGAACCGTTTTGTCATCGTATCTGAAAGTCTTCCTTAGTTTTAGTGACTGAAGAGTTTCAGTTCTTCTCAGCTGGAGCTGGAACAATCACTGGGATCAGAACCAGAGACTTGGTGTTGTTCCCTCACAGGAGTTTAGAGCTGCAGCTGTTCTTCAGCTCTTAAATATCTCAATGGATTTATTACATTTCAGTTGAGCTTCAGACAAGTTAGCAGAACTGCAGCAACTCATTAAAATGGGTCCAGAAATGCTCTGGTCTAAATGCTTCTCTAGATTTTTCTTCAACAGCTTTATTGGTACTTTGGGAAACTAATAAAATCCTGATTTCACTGCAAGGAATCATGTTGTGATATTTTAGCCAATCACCAGCCCTAGTATGGACCGGTCTCCTCAGTCGGGTCTGAGGTTCTGGAAATGACCCGTTACATTTCTTTAAGAGCCAAGAACAGAAACCCAGTTCCTCCCAGTGAGCTCTCAGATGTTCCAGTTCTATTTGGAGACAGAGGTTTGATCCGTTATCTCCAGAAATCAGCTGCCCTGTTCTGATGAAAACACCTTCATGTCTTCATGTCTGGAGTGTTGATGCTGATCAGGAGGTTCTGCTGCTTCCTGGCTCTATGTCAGACTAACAGTGGATCACATTTCCACGACCCGCTGGGAAATAGCTGGTAGAGCCAGTCTGACCCATTAAGACTTGGTTCCTGTGTGCGTTGTGAGAGCAGTTCAGCAGGGAAGGAAAGCTTCATCATGTGGTTGGTGGAACCAAGCTTAGCTGAAGTGGACCATCAGAGGTTCTGCTAGTTCTTAGTGGATCAGCAGGAACATTAAACATCTCCAACTACCTGGATCCGCTGGTTCTCTGCTCACATCCAGATGTCCTTCATGGACCTTTACCTTCTGATTGTCTCTGTGTGGACAGATATAATGTGAGCTCACTGGCTTCCAGGGACCTACAGGATCCATTTTAAAATACTCACCATCACATCCAGGACAGAACCTTACATGGACACACAGCCACATATCTCAGACCTCCTCCAGGTCCACACCACCTCAGATCTAGTCATCAGAACCTGCTGGATGTCCCACACACTGTCCTGAAGACCTGTGTGGACAGAACCTTCACCTCCACTGTCTCCAAGCTCTGGGTCACTGTCCCCACCAGCATCAGATCTGCTGACAGTGTGGACAGTTTGAAGTCCCAGTTCAAGACCCACTTTTTAAAATGTCTACTGGGTGGTTCTGGTCTTCATCCTTTTATTTCATCTTCCTCTTTTTAACTTCTTTGTATCGTGTTCATTTGATTCTCAGTTTTTCTGTCTTAAGGACTTTTACTGTGAAGATCTTGGTGATTTCATCTGTGAAAATCTGGATGAATATTTACTTCCTTCCTAAATGTTCTGGTTCCTCCACAGAGTGGACCAGCAGAACTCAGAGGTTCCCAGAGGTCCGTTTGCCCGGCAGCATCAAACCCAGCTGGACTCCATTTTTATGGTCTGTACATGTACAACAACTACTTTTCCATGGGTTCTGTTCAGTCGTCTCCATGCTGGACTTTGTGGACCAGTGGACCGTCAGTCTGTCCAACATGGTTCTGATGTTTGGATCCATGATCTCAGTCTGATGTGTCCTTCATATATTATTCTGTTCCAGCTGCTGGAGGACAACATAATCACTTTTGTGAAGAAGGAGCTGAAGAAAATCCAGAAGGTTCTGAGTCCAGATGACCCAGACTGCTCAGAGAGTCAGAGAGATGATGAGGAGGTACTGGAAGGTGAGGATGAAGAGCAGAGGAGGAGCAGCAGAGAGGCACTGATGAAGATCACTGTGAACTTCCTGAGAAGGATGAAGCAGGAGGAGCTGGCTGACCGTCTGCAGAGCAGTAAGAGGATTTCTACAAAGATTTAACCTGATGGATAAATCACACTTTACTGATGTCTGAAGAGATGGAATCACATTTATTCACATCATCTTCAGAAGATCATTTGGTTTCCTTCCTGATTTCACTTTTTCTGTTAATTTAGGACATATAGCTCCAGTTCAAAATAAACTTAAATCTGGTCTGAAGGAGAAGTTCCAGTGTGTGTTTGAGGGGATCGCTAAAGCAGGAAGTCCAACCCTTCTGAACCAGATCTACACAGAGCTCTACATCACAGAGGGAGGGACTGGAGAGGTCAATGATGAACATGAGGTCAGACAGATTGAAACAGCATCCAGGAAACCACACAGACCAGAAACAACCATCAGACAAGAAGACATCTTTAAAGTCCCACCTGGAAGAGATCAACCAATCAGAACAGTGATGACAAAGGGAGTGGCTGGCATTGGGAAAACAGTCTTAACCCAGAAGTTCACTCTGGACTGGGCTGAAGACAAAGCCCACCAGAACATCCACTTCATATTTCCATTCACCTTAAGAGAGCTGAATGTGCTGAAAAAGAAAAAGTTCAGCTTGGTGGACCTTGTTCATCACTTCTTTACTGAAACCAAAGAAATCTGCAGCTTTGAACACTTCCAGGTTCTGTTCATCTTTGATGGTCTGGATGAGAGTCGACTTCCTCTGGACTTCCAGAACCAGGAGATCCTGACTGATGCTACAGAGTCCACCTCAGTGAATGTTCTGCTGACAAACCTCATCAGGGGGAAACTGCTTCCCTCTGCTCGCCTCTGGATAACCACACGACCTGCAGCAGCCAATCAGATCCCTCCTGAGTGTGTTGGCATGGTGACAGAGGTCAGAGGGTTCACTGACCCACAGAAGGAGGAGTACTTCAGGAAGAGGTTCAGAGATGAGGAGCAGGCCAGGAGGATCATCTCCCACATGAAGACATCAAGAAGCCTCCACATCATGTGCCACATCCCAGTCTTCTGCTGGATCACTGCTACGGTTCTGGAGGACGTGTTGGAGACCAGAGAGGAAGGAGAGCTGCCCAGCACCCTGACTGAGATGTACATCCACTTCCTGGTGGTTCAGACCAAAGTGAAGAAGGTCAAGTATGATGGAGGAGCTGAAACAGATCCACATTGGAGTAAAAAGAGCAGGAAGATGATTGAATCTCTGGGAAAACTGGCTTTTGATCAGCTGCAGAAAGGAAACCTGATCTTCTATGAATCAGACCTGACAAATTGTGGCATAGCTATCAGAGCAGCCTCAGTGTACTCAGGAGTGTTCACACAGATCTTTAGAGAGGAGAGAGGGCTGTACCAGGACAAGGTGTTCTGCTTCGTCCATCTGAGTGTTCAGGAGTTTCTGGCTGCTCTTCATGTTCATCGGACCTTCATTAACTCTGGTGTCAACCTGATGGACAAAACAGGAACATCTAAATTTTCTTTATTTTCTAAGAAACTTAAACTAAAGCCTTTTCACCAGAGAGCTGTTGATCAGGCCTTACAGAGTCCAAATGGACACCTGGACTTGTTCCTCCGGTTCCTTCTGGGACTTTCACTGCAGACCAATCAGAGACTCCTACAAGGTCTGGTGTCACTGACCGGAAGTAGCTCACAGACCAATCAGGAAACAGTTCAGTACATCAAGGAGCAGATCAGTGAGAATGTGTCTGCAGAGAAAAGCATCAATCTGTTCCACTGTCTGAATGAACTGAAGGATTGTTCTCTAGTGGAGGAGATCCAACAGTCACTGAGATCAGGAAGTCTCTCCACAGATATACTGTCTCCTGCTCAATGGTCAGCTCTGATCTTCATCTTAGTGTCATCAGCAGAAGATCTGGATGTGTTTGACCTGAAGAAATACTCTGCTTCAGAGGAGGTTCTCCTGAGGCTGCTGCCAGTGGTTAAAGCCTCCAACAAAGCTCGGTAAGGACACAGATTGATTCATGTTGCTTCAGTTTATTTATAATGAACCAGTATACAACAAAAGGCAACATAAAGTCGTGTGAAATCAGACAGATCCATCAATCTTTCCAAGGAGACCAATGGTGACTGTAAAGAAATCAACAATATTTCTGATGAATTGTTTAATAGCAGATGTTTCTCCCTGTCTCCTCAGACTGAGTGGCTGTAACCTCTCAGAGAGAAGCTGGGAAGCTCTGTCCTCAGTTCTCAGCTCCCAGTCCTCCAGTCTCAGAGAACTGGACCTGAGTAAAAACAACCTGCAGGATTCAGGAGTGAAGCTTCTCTCTGCTGGACTGGAGAGTCCAAACTGCAGACTGGAAACTCTCAGGTACAAAGTTCTCTATCCTGTTGAAACCAGATTTCTGTCTGTTACCTGTAAAACATAATGGAAATGTTAGTTCAGTGATAGATTTGTTAACTTTTGTCTGACCTTTATTCCCTATGAATAGAAACCATGCACAGATTCACCGTATAAGAGTGAATCTCAAAGGTTTTCTTTTGTGACCACTTTGAAGAATGAAATATATTTAGGAGCCCCATCCCAACAAAATATGTCAGAATTGTTGCTGTTATGGTTTTGAGTTTTAATGCATTAACCCTTTGAGGTCCACACCAAGAAAACTCAAATGAAAAAAAAATGTCTTTACATTTTTCATTCCTTTAGAACATCAATATCAAAGTACAGAAAAAAAATCAAACACTTCCATAGTTTTTAAATCACAGTTCTCTACCAAACGGTTGAGAATTCCATTTATTGTAAAACTTTGCATAAAATTACTAATTGTTATGATATATTTTTCTGGAATGAACCCGGACACAGCACGCACACACAGAGTCAGTTCTTATGAGTGAGTTTTATTGAATAGTGTGGAAGATGGAGGATGAGACCAGAGTCTTTCAACGGACGGAGGTGAAGGGTGTAGAAGCTGGCCGGCAGGAGGAGTGTGGAGAGACTGACCGGGAGGAACTCTGGAGCCGAACACTGGAGAGCAGAGCATCTGAGCCAAGTGCTGGAGAGCAGAGCATCAGAGCCGAGCGCTGGAGAGCAGAGCATCAGAGCCGAGCGCTGGAGAGCAACACATCTGAGCAGAGCACTGGAGAGCAGAACGTCAGAACCGTGCAGTGGAGAGCCGAACATCAGAGCCGTGCACTGGAGGGCAGAACATCAGAGCCGTGCAGTAGAGAGCAGAACGTCTGAGCCGTGCAGTGGAGAGCAGAACGTCTGAGCCGAGCACAGGAGAGCTGAACGTCTGAGCCGTGTTCTGGAGAAAACAAACTGACGGAAAGTCTATGGGCTGACTGTAACAAAAACCAGGTTGAACGGAGTCTTCAGGCTGACGGTAACAAAACGGAGCTGACAAGAATACTGGCAGAGACTGAGCATGAGTGAACGCTATGGACCGGCGACGGGAGAGTCGAAACTGAACACTGAGGGACCACAGAGCCAGCAAACACGAGGAACCAAAAGGGGCCAGAGAACACGGGGAACCAAAGAACTAGAGAACACTGGGGAACCAAGGAACTAGAGAACAGCAGGGAATCAAGGAGCCAAAGAACACGGGGGAACCAAGGAACTAGAGAACAGCGGGGAATCAAGGAGCCAAAGAACACGGGGGAACCAAGGAGCTAGAGAACACGGGGAACCAAGGAGCTAGTGAACACTGATGTGCCAAAGCACAACCAGGGCGCGGCACATCAGGGAAAGGCACGAACGCTTGACTGCGCCGGGGGAAAAAGCGAGCGCTTGACAGCGCCGGGGAAAAGAGCGAGCGCAACATAGCGCCAAAGGGAAGGAACGGGTGCAACACAGCGCCAAAAGGAAGGAACGGGCGCAACACAGTGCCAAAGGGAAGGAACGGGCGCAACACAGCGCCAAAGGGAAGGAACGGGCGCAACACAGCGCCAAAAGGGAAGGAACGAGCGCAACACAGCGCCAAAAGGGAAGGAACGGCGCAACACAGCGCCAAAAGGGAAAGAACGGGCGTACACAACGCCAAAAGGGAAGGATCGGGCGTATGGAAACGCCAAAAAGGGAAGGATCGGGCGTATGGAAACGCCAAAAGGGAAGGATCGGGCGTATGGAAACGCCAAGGGGAAGGAACGGGCGTATGGAAACGCCAGGGGCAAGGAACGGGCGTGTGGAAACGCCAAGGAACGGGCGTGTGGAAACGCCAAGGAGAAACAACGCCGGAGCGTGAGAGGAGCGCTGGGGCCCAAGGGGCGAGATCGCCGGGGCGTGAGGGAACCGCCGGGGCGTAAGGGAGAAGTTCGCCAGGGCGTGAGGGAAACGCCGAGGCAAAACGGACGCATGACAGCGCCAAGGGGAAAATATAGGCGTACGAAAACGCCAAGAGGGAAAGAACGGACGTACTTAACGCCAAAGGGAAAGAACGGGCGTACTTAACGCCAGAGGGAAGAACAGGCGTACGACAACGCCAGAGGGAAGAACAAGCGTACGACAACGCCAGAGGGAAGAACAAGCGTATGACAACACCAGAGGGAAGAACAAGCGTACGACAACGCCAGAGGGAAGAACAGGCGTACGAAAACACCAAGGCTCAACAACTCCTGCTGGAACACGACTGGTGTACAGAAACGCCAGGGGAAAACCCGCCGGGGCGTGAGAGAAACGCCGGGGCTTGGGGAAGAGAACGCCGGGGCGTGGGGAGAACGCCGGGGCGCGAGGAAGGAGATTGCCGGGGCGCAAGGGGAACGCCGGGGCACAAGGAATACAGGAATTTCTAAAACGCCAGGAATCTAAACACCAGGGAACTGAGGGCGTCTAAACACACCGGGGAACCGAGACAGAGGGCGTCTTAACACGCCGAGGAACCAAGAACAAAGGGCGTCTAAACACGCCGGGGAACCAAGAACAAAGGGCGTCTAAAGACATCGAGGAATCAAGATAAACGTAAACACCAGGAACTAGAGGGTAAGCTAAGCAGCAACAGGCCAAGCGCGCCAGAGGGCTCAGCCGGCGACATAGGAGCGCCGGAGGGCTCTGGCAGCGCCTAAACAAGGGAATAACAAGAATAAGAGGGTGAGCTAGGCAGCAACAGGCCAGGCGCGCCAGAGGGCACAGACAGCGACTTAAGCACCGGAGGGCTCTGGCGGCGACCTGCGTGCACTGGGTAGCGACAGGCTGGTGCACCAGAGGGCTCAGCCGGCGACATGGGTGCGCCGGAGGGCTCTGGCGGCGACCTGCATGCGCCTAAACAGGGGAACAACACAGAGACACTAGGGCAAGACAAAACAAAACAACTACTGAAGGGAACTAAACTAACCCAAACAGAGCAAAAACAAACAAAGAAAACAGAAGGGTGTAGGGACCTAGAAAGCGCAGGGACCTTAGAGAGCGCAGGGACCTTTAAAAGCGCTGGACTCCATCCAACGCAGGAACCCATACAGCGCAGGAACCCAGATGGCGCAGGAACCCAGACACATAAATACTAAGGGGGGGAAAAATAAAGACAAACAAAACTTAAGAAAAAACAAATACAGAACCAGACTAAAACTACAGGGCTAGGACAGAAATTACGGGGGCTAGACAAGGACTACAGGGCTGACGAAGCTACAGGACTAAAACCGGATCTACAAACAAATCAAAACAAGACTGACAACTAGGAAAGGAACCAAACGCTAAAGCAAAACTATGAAACGGAACAGAACAGGGAGTCTAAGGTAAAAAAAACTGGAACTAAAAAACAAAACTCAGAAGACTAAAGGCGAACCTAGAACACTAAATCAGGGCTATGGCTAAAACAAGAATACGGAGAACAAAAACCCGAACTAGCTGACTAAAAACAAAAACTAGAATGCTAAAGAAAAACCCGATTGACTAGTATAACCTGGGACACAAAAACCCGGACAAAACCAACAAAATAAAACACAATACTCAAAACAACATAAATCCCAAAAAATCCTAAGTAAACCAAAAACTAAGGTTGAGCCAAAACAAAAGAACAGAAGGTGGAAATAATTCTTCTAAAACAATAAAAAATATACAAAAAGACTAGAAACTAAAGCAGAACTAGAACACAACAAAACCTGAATAACTTTAAGAAATCTAAGAAACGTTAAGTAATTAAAAATAACTCAAAAACCTGAGCCGTGCAGTGGAGAGCTGAACATCAGAGCCGTGCAGTGGAGGGCAGAACGTCTGAGCCGAGCACAGGAGAGCTGAACGTCTGAGCCGTGTTCTGGAGAAAACAAACTGACGGAAAGTCTATGGGCTGACTGTAACAAAAACCAGGTTGAACGGAGTCTTCAGGCTGACGGTAACAAAACGGAGCTGACAAGAATACTGGCAGAGACTGAGCGGGAGTGAACGCTATGGACCGGCGACGGGAACAGAAAGAGGTGAGTCTTATAAAGCGGTGGAAACAGGTGAAAGCAGTTGCGGGTTAATTGCAGCCTGCCAGGTGAAACCGATCAGGCTGCGCAGGAACGAAAGAGAGGGAGAGAGGTTCAGCATGCAGCCAATAAGCTGCATCCTGACACTAATAACAAAAAAATATTAAAACTTTTATAATCTTCTTTATTCTAGTAACAGAGTAGGAAGAACAGGCAAAGACTTGTGATGCATCATAACTAAATATAACTGCAGTTCTGAGGTATTGGATTACCCTTATTTCGTATCAATTATTACTGTGAATGCAGTAGGCATTCAAAGTTATTGAGATCCTCTTTTGCGTTTTTACTGTTTAAAGTTTGATTCGCTTCTACTCCTACAGTTTTTGTCCGATTTCAACCATTCAACTTTTAAACTATTCAGCTTCTTCTGGAATCGATGGCTATATCTTTTTGTACTTTTAACTTTTCAACTTTTTAAAATATTCAGCTTTTGCTGCAGATTTTCAGCTTTTTTTTCTCCCATAGGAAATGAATGTAATTCACTAAAATTCCGCTAATTTCAGCTGCTTTTTGACAGCTTACTGCTTCAGCCTACTTTCAGCTAGAAAGGCCATTCAACTTTTAAAATGTAGTGATATCTTTCAGCTATTATGGTATGTTTCAGTTTTTTCATATCTTTTACCATTTTCATATAGTACCTCCTTAAAATAATTTTGGCTTTTCAAGAAATTCAGCAAATAACATACGTTGCTATGGTCGTCAAGGAGGCTCTTTTAGAGTGCACACTCTAGAAATTCAACAAATTCTTCTTCTCCGAACAACTTCTTCTCACTCGCTCAAGTTTCACCCTATCCACATAAATTATACATCAAAACGTAGGAATTTTTGTCTGGATTCAGGAAATGTAACCTCATTGGTGTAGCATTTATAGATTTTTCGCAAATCACCTCCGAGCGACACAAACCCGAAACCTCCCCCATTCATTTCCTATGGAGCGGTTTTGAAAAATGACGTCTGAATATCCAAAACATCACATGTTTTCGCATCGTCGCTACTCCTAAACCGTTTGATGTACAGGCATGAGACTTTCACACTTGAATGTCCCAACCCTTCTGGCACTCACAAAAAAGGAATTTTTTGGATAACTGTTACAGTTTTGCCGCAGGAAGAATTTGTTCGGGAGTAGCGAATGTGCAAAATCCTGAAAATGCTTTAGAGCTGCATTTTTCCACATGATGCACTTTTTTACATCGTCGCTGTGCCTACACCGATTTTTGTACAAACATAATAATGAGCAACATAGTCCTCAAAAGTCTCCTGATACTCACAGTAAAGGAATTATTTTGATATTTCTTATACTTTTTCAGGTAGAGCAATTTGTTCGGGACCGTTTTTAGAGGATTTTTGAAATTCCTTAAAAATCCCCTTTATAATCATAATTTTTTACGCCTTTATTAAAAGATTTCCAGCAAAAAGTGATAGCAAGTCTTCTTCCCCTATCCGTTAAGAAATAAACGCAGAAAAAAATTACGTCTCTACCGTTTACGGATCAGGAGATATGAAGTGTTGTGCGAGGCAATGTTCTCCATTATAATCCAATGGACAGAGTCTGACGCAAAGTGTCTGCACTTCAGTAGACTGGCCCGCTGCAGGCGTGAGTGAGTTTCCACGACGACGGAACTCTGCTGGCCAGAGTTAACTACAGGTCAGGGACAGGCTCCATTCAGTTAGAATTGCAACTTTCAACGCTCACTGCAGTGGCTGTGATGAATGTAGGAATCTGAAATTCGCACAGCCACTTCCTCTTAACAATTTAAATTTTCCAAGTGATTATCAGGCATGTGGTAATTTTCTGTCACTTTTTGGATTTCACATGCTTTCCTATTGGGCCTCTGACTCCAACAGGACCTGGCAGGATGCCCAGACATGACCCCCCCCCCCCCCCCCCCCCCCCCACGTCACATAAAGCATCTTCAAGTTAGGAGGTGTCAAACATCCAATGCTTTTCAATTGGGGCGAAACCCCTTATACTCCTAGAAATGCAGGCCCACATATGGCTACAGTATATTCAAGTTTGACATTCTACTTCTGCTTTGTTAAATGATTCAGTGTTTAGAATGAGTTAGGAAATGTTTGGTGCCATTCCCTCAGTTTTTTCTTCTTCTAATCATTCAGCAATTATTCTTTCATGTTCAAATTCTTCAACTCTTTCAAATTCTTCAACTTTTTCAACTTCTTCAATGCTTTTCAGCATTTTTTTTCTCTTCAAAGATCTTCTGCATCTTTTGCTCAATCATTCAGCTTAGTGCATTCACAGTGCATTTTCGCAGGAAATGCAAATTTTTCTAGTTATTATTAGTTCTGGTGATATGCAATAAAGCTCTGCTGGTGGGCATTCAGGCACAAGAAATGTTTCACTTCTGACATTTCCACCTTGACCCTCCTTTTGAACAGAGGTAACACCGGCCTCGTTTGTCACAGTAAAGTGGCAGTTGTCCAACGTTATCATAATGCACATCTGGCTAGTGCTGAGTAGGTCTTGGAGCGTAACATTTCTTCGGATGGAACATTTGTGGTGGAGAAGAATATGGTGGCTTGTTGACCAGCATCAAACTGTGTGCAACTGCCAGACAAAACCTTTTGACACAGAGCAGTTTATCATTCAGTAGGGCGCAGTCTGTCTTATAAGTGGGCCAGTCATTTGAGATACACAGGTCAAGAACAGTGGAAAATACCACCAACTTGATTTTGCTGGGGTCTTGTACATGTGTACCAGCATGTCCGAGAGAGCGATGCCTCCCAGGTGTTGATTGTAGGCATGAAGGAGCGATGGGCATGGAACATCTTTGTGTGGGTGTCTTTACTCCGTTGTTTAACACTTCCAACAGGCATGATCCCACATGAATTGCTTAGAATGTTGACACATTTATCATTTAGCTTTGCCGGCTGCAGCATGGACATTTTAGGGCAGGTCTCTGCCTCCCATACAGCTCCAGATCCCATGCTCCACTAATCACCTACACCTGTCAGTCACTAATCAGCCAGCACTCAGCACACCTGTCAGCCTCCCTACTTAAGCTCCTGCATTCATTCCTTCCTCGTCGGTTCGTATTGTTTACTTCTGTTAATTACTACTCACCTCACCTTTTTCTGCTCGAGTTTCCTTCATCTCGATCTAGAATCTCCATCTAGAATTTTCAATAAAAGGGAAAATATATATACAAATATGAAAGATGTAAATCCATGCATCAAGTGTTGCCAAACAGTTGGCAAACTTACTCAGAGTTACAGCTCTGTTGATCCATCCATTCCCTTAGCTCTTAGCAGTAATGATTTTACGGGATTCTTCATAAATATCATAATTGGCATCCTCCCAAACATGATTACCTTGTCTGAAGTAAGTGAGGCAGCGTTGGAGGAATCTTTAGAACCTGTGTGGTGGTTTGAACTGTTTAGAAGCAGTAGAGCTTTCTGACCTATCTAAAATTTTAGCCTCATCTAAAACTTCTACCTGTATGTTAGACCCAATCCCAACTAAGTTGTTTAAGGAGGTATTCCCTTTGATCAGTGGCACTATTTTAGACATAATTAATCTATCCCTTGGTAAATGGGTATGTACCACAGGCCTTTAAAGTAGCTGTTATTAAACCTTTACTTCAGAAACCTTCTCTTGATCAAGATGAGTTAGTAAATTACAGACTCATATCTAATCTTCTTTTCTTATCTAAAATTCTTGAGCAAGTAGTTGCTAATCAACTTTGTGAACATTTACAAAGTAATGACCTACTTGAGGAGTTTCAGTCAGGCTTCAGAGCTCATCATAGCACTGAAACGGCTCTGGTGAAGTTCACTAATGATATTCTCATGGCCTAAGATAATGGACTTGTGTCTGTACTTGTCCTGTTAGATCTCAGTGCTGCATTTGACACAGCTGATCACAATATTCTCCTACATAGACTTGAGCATACTGTGAGGATTAAGGGGAAAGCATTAGGCTGGTTTAAATCTTCCCTGTCGGACAGATTCCAGTTTGTTCATGTTAATAATAAATCTTCCTCAAACTCTAGGGTCACCTGTGGAGTACCACAGGGTTCAGTCCTTGGACCAATTCTCTTTACTATATATATGCTTCTGATTGGCAAAATTATCAGACAACGTGGGATTAATTTCCACTGTTATGCTGATGACACTCAGCTATATTTATCCATAAATCCTGATGAATCCAATCAATTACTTAAACTACAGGCATGTCTTGTTGACATCAAAAGATGGATGACTTTACATTTTCTGCATTTAAATTCTGACAAGACAGAAGTTGTAATCTTTGGACCAAAGTCCTCAAAAAATAAACTTCTTAACCAATCACTTAATTTGGATGCCATTAACTTGGCCTCTGGTAATAAAGTAAAAAATATTGGTGTTATTTTTGACCAAGACATGTCATTTAAATCCCATATTAAACATGTTTCCAGAGTTTAATTTTTTCATCTCCGGAATATCGCCCAAATTAGACTTAGACTTTCTTCATTGTCATTTTGTATGCACAGAGTGCATACAGAACGAAATTTTGTTTTCATACAGCTCAGAAAAATTGCAGTAACTCTACAGGATACCTTGCAGTGAATTACAGTACAGGATAAAAATGCAGTAATAAATCGCAGTTCAGTAACAGGATAAGTTCCAATTGACTTCCGGGTAAAGTGCAGCAGTGAACAGTAGGCAGTTGAAATGTAAACAAATGTAAACATGCAGTAAGTTTCCAATAAAGTGCAGCAGTGATTCAACAGTGGACAGTGATTCAACAAATTAGAAACATTCTGTCCCGGGGTGATGCTGAAAAACTAGTCCATGCATTTGTTACTTCAAGGCTGGACTATTGTAATTCTTTACTATCAGGAAGTCCACAAAATGCAGTTCAAAGTCTTCAGCTGATCCAAAATGCTGCAGCAAGAGTTCTGATGAAAATCAACAAGAAAGATCATATTTCCTCAATTTTAGCTTCCCCTCATTGGATTCCTGTTAAATCAAGAATATAATTTAAAATTCTTCTAATGTATAAAGCCCTTAATAATCAAGCTCCATCATATCAGAGCTCTGATTACCCCGTATGTTCCTAACAGAGCCCTTCACTCTCAGACTGCAGGTCTGCTGGTAGTTCCTAGAGTCTCTAAAATAGAATGGGAGGCAGATCCTTTAGCTATCTGGCTCCTCTCCTGTGGAACCAACTCCCAGTTTTGTTCTGTGAGGCAGACACCCTGTCTACTTTTAAGACTAATGTTAAAACTTTCCTTTTTGACAAAGCTTATAGTTAGAGTGGCTCATGTTTCCCTGAGCTACCTCTATAGTTATGCTGCTATAGGCTTATGGAATGCTGCTTGTCGGGACTTTGATGCAATCAACTGGTTCCCTTACATAGGAATTTTTTTGACCAATCTGTATAATCTGATTGATTTTGACTTTGTAAAGTGCTTTGAGATGACATGTTTCATGAATTGGCGCTATATCAATAAAATTGAATTGAAGTGGTTGTAATATGTCAGCATAAGAATAAGTCAATAAGGGATGTAACAGTTAGGAAAAGGCATGTATAAGTGATCCAATCACTGTACTTTACAAAAGAAAGTATTTTACAACTACATTAGTTTTGTGTCTCTGCCTTTGTTATAAATAGATAAATCAACCATTTGGCAACATGTGTTTTTTAGAAAATTATTTAACCCTCATTCATCATAATATTACTTTAGAATGTTTAATAAAGCCTTTGACATTGTTCCATGTTGAAAAAGTTTGTCTATCTTTAAAATATTTGACAAAAAGAGCTGTCTTTTTTTTTTAGCATTTCCATCCTACTCCTAACCTCTTTTGTGGACAGTTCTTCAGCAGGTCAAATTTTCAATTACACAGTGCATTCTAGTGGAGTTTTTGAGTATTACAAGTCTAAACCAATTGGTAGAAAAGACTTAATTCAATTTATTTAAATAGCTCCAATTCAAGAAACATGAAATTGGGTATTTTGGCTCCTTTTAATTTGCGAGCCAAGATGTTGCTGCAAGAGCTCTGCAGAAGAAATCATGGGTGGGATGAAGCTCTTCCCTGTCTTCGCTCAAAGCAATGGTCTGACTGGCTGAAAGATTTCCAGATTGTGTCAAAGTGGATAGCTGTATTAAACCAAATGTCTTTAGGAGACCTGATAAGGCACAGCTCCATCATTTCTCTGATGCTAGTCAAGATGGTTATGGGACAGTGTCTTACTTGAGGCTAGAGAAAGACAATGCAGTTTTTTCTTTTGGGAAAAGTCAGTCGCCCCACTCCAACAGACAACAATTCCTCGGCTGGAACTAGATTGAACAAAATACTGAAAAGGGAGTTGCAATTTACACTGCAGAAATTGTTTTTTTGGACAGACAGTACAACAGTACGTAAGTACATCAGCAACAAAACCAGACGCTTCCATGCCTTTGTGGTAAACAGAATTTCTGTCATCAGAGAAGCAATAGATACAGACCGGATCTGCCGGATCTAAAGAGAATCCTGCAGATGAAGCGTCCAGATTGTGAGGTGAAGAGTTTCTGAAAGACGAGAGATGGATTAACGGACCACATTTTCTCTGTAGGTCAAATGAGGAGTAGCCTGCATTTGATGTCGATATTCATTTGATTTCTGCAGATGACCCAGAGATCAAAAGAGATCTGACATTGAATGTTGTTACAAAAGATCCAGAAAATGCCACAAACTATCTGATAAATTTTTTCTCATCCTGGATTAAGCTGAAGACATCTATTGCATGGTTTCTCAAGGCCAAGGAAACTCGTGTTATTGAGACAGAGAAGGAAGGAACTTTGTGCAGCTGCAAGCCTAAGTCAACACAGTTTGGACAATCAAAAGCAAGAGGTGGAGAAGGAGATGCAGAAATTTAAAGTCACACTCAAAGGACAAATTTTGACTGCAGACGACTGCGACAAAGCAGAAAAGCCAATTATTTAGTACGAGCAACAACAAAGATTCAGAAAGGAAATTGCTTTAATGGGTGATGGCTCTAAAACAGTTTCTAAGGAAAGTCCACTCTACAAGCTAGACACAGTAATGGATGGTGGAATTGTGAGAGTGGGTGGTCGGCTAAACAAAGCAGCAATGCCAACAGAGGCCAAACATCCAGCTATCTTAACCAAAGACATGCATATTTCTGCACTGATTCTGCGCCACATCCATCAGCTGCTGGGCGGCACAGGAAGGAATCAGATGATGTCCAGGTTAAGACAAAAGTACTGGATTGTAAATGCAAATTCTTCTGCCAGGAAAGCTATATCTCAGTGTGTTGTCTGTAAATGCCACAGAGGAAAGTTTGTCGAGCAAATGATGGCCGATTTACCAGAAGAAAGAGTTTTGATGAATCCAGCTCCCTTCACTGATGTGGGAATGGATTATTTTGGGCCCATACATATAAAAAGAGGACAAAGTTACCTGAAAAGATATGAAGTGTTTTTCACTTGCATGACTAGTCATGCTGTTCATTTGGAAGTTGCCTACTCCCTGAATTCAGATTCCTGTATAAATGCAGTGAGAATATTTGTTTGCAGAAGAGGACCTGTTTCATCTATCAGGTTTGTCAATGGTACAAATTTTGTTGGTGCGAATCGAGAGCTGAGAGAGAGCTTGGCTGCTTTGAATCATTCCAAGATCCAAAGAGGTTTGATTCAGGATGGCATAACATGGAAGTTGAACACACCTGCAGCTTCTCATTATGGTGGTGTTTGGGAGCGCCTGATCCGTTCAGTAAAAGGTGCGCTTACCTGTATTCTTAAACAGCAGATTCTGGATGATGAAGGACTTCAAACTATCTTATGTGAGGCTGAAGCCATTTTAAATGACAGACCCATCACCAAGGTCTCAGATGAATCAAATGATCTTGGAAGCAACAAAGACGAAGCGAAGAAGGAGGGTGCGTAAGCAGTAGAAACTGGAGCCACAAACATTTCTGTTATTTTTGAACATTTGGGAGCAAGTGCTTGAAAAGCTAGTTATTGTTTTTATTCACACAGTTTTTCTTCACTTTTTCTCCATCTCAGCGTCATAAATTACACCTAAAGGTAGTTTATTTATAACGAACCAGTTCACAATAAAAGGCAACATAAAGACGTGTAAAATCAGACAGATCCATCAATCTTTCCAAGGAGAACATTGGTGACTGTAAAGAAATCAACAATATTTCTGATGAATTGTTTAATAGCAGATTTTTCTCCCTGTCTCCTCAGACTGAGTGGCTGTAAGCTCTCAGAGAGAAGCTGTGAAGCTCTGTCCTCAGTTCTCAGCTCCCAGTCCTCCAGTCTCAGAGAACTGGACCTGAGGAACAACAACCTGCAGGATTCAGGAGTGAAGCTTCTCTCTGCTGGACTGGAGAGTCCAAACTGCAGACTGGAAACTCTCAGGTACAAAGTTCTCCATCCTGTTGAAACCAGATTTCTGTTCATTACCTGCTAAAACATGATGGAAATGTTAGTTCACTGATAGATTTGTTAACTTTTGTCTGACCTTTATTCCCTATGAATAGAAACCAGGCACAGATTCAGCGTATATGAGTGATTTTCAAAGGTTTTATTTTGTGACCACTTTGAAGAATGAAATATATTTAGGAGCCCCATCCCAATAAAATGTGTCAGAATTGTTGCCGTTATAGTTTTCAGTTTTAATGCATTATTTAATAATAATAATAATAATTATTATTATTATTATTATTATTATTAGTAGTAGTAGTAGTAGTAGTAGTAGTAGTAGTAGTAGTATTGTCCATCCTTTTGTTAAAAGGCAGCAATAAAATTATGGTGTGGATAATTTGCATAAATAATATAATAAGTTAATGGTTTAAAATCAGTCCAAGTAAATCACTGCTAAAACAGTTACATCACTTATTTAATAAGTGAGACATCCTACCTTTGTCAGATATTTACATGAATTTCGTGACGTAGTGAGTGCTATTTACTTAAAACTATCTTTGATATATTTTCTCCGGGAAAATCAATATTCCATCAAGTAAGCTACAAAAAACTGTTCATGTTGAAGTTAAATGTAATCTACACGCTTGTTCTTAGAAAACATTCTTCTTTGTGAGAATTACCTTGCTCAGAAAGAACTTGAATATGTTTCGAAATTATTTTGGGTAAAGAATATGAAAAAATGTGTCCGATATATTTGTGCTGAGTGTGGAATGTACTGGTAATATTCAGACATGGATATTTGTCAGTAATTAGTTTTTTATTCTGTATAATTAGGTTACAATAAAACTAAATTTAGGAATAAAGGTTCTTCAGAGAAAAAAAAAAGCTTCACATAATCACCCATTGTGAGGACAACACAATAATAATAATAATAATAATAATAATAATAATAATAATAATTCAAACTTATACAGTGCTTTTTGGACACTCAAAGAAGCTTCACAAAACAATTTTTAAAAAACACAAATATATGAAAAATCATACCACAGAAAAGCAAGTTTAAATGAGTGGAATTTGTAGTTCTTTATTGAGTCTGAGTTCCTGATGGTTTGAGGCGGCAGCAGGGAAATTTTGGTCCCTAAAAGCCGTTGATCTGATGATTACTCAGAATTCAATTTAAAACTTAATGAAATTATATTAAATGGTTTCTAACAGCTATAATCTTTCAACATTACCACATTTTTAACTATATAATATTAACAATATAAAAGATTTTTAGCCCAACTCGTAACTGCAGTCAAAACAAAGGATGAAACTAAAATGTTCACTGCCTGCAGACACAGCTCCTTTTATCTCTGGAAAGACGGCATATATTTAGCTTTAGATGAGCTAAATATAAGGCAAAAATAATATCAAGCCATTATGTTGTGCCAGTTCAGGACGTGACAGCCAGCATTGGGGCAGGACGTGATGGACTGTATTTCCCTTGATGCATTGTGGTCAAAATGGCCACCAACTCCCATCATGCAACACGGCCCAAAAATGGCCATCGACCCTAGCAACGACGCGACCAGATAACGTTGCTATGGAAAGGTATATAACCCAGCTGCACGCTGCGTTCTGCCTCCTTACTTGGTGCCCCGCCAGACTGGGAAGACACCCACAGCTGTTCATTCCATTGGGATTTTCCCCACGTGCCACGTGCTTGATTTTTTTCGCTGGACCGTGAACCACCGAAGTAATTTCATCCCTGCAATGCTGATGCAGGAGGTCGACTTAAAAGTACTTTCTGAACCCACTTCGATCATTGACTAAGAGCATTCTATGAGAGAGTTATCTCCCGGTGATGATGAAGGGACCACACTTTTGTTTTGGCTGAACAAAGCGTCTGAAGAGCCCAGAGAAAAAGAGAGACTCCAGGGATTCCCCCCTCCCTTTCCTTGCGTCTGCCGAAGGATTCGGAACTGGGGCTTTTCCCCTGAGTCATGGCAAGTAAACGGGATTTTCCCCCTTTTTATTTCCCTTTTCAACCATAAGGTGACACATTTCGTGCCTGGGCAGATGTTAGGTTTTAGTTTAATGTTTGTTTACTATAAGACGGATTTTGTTTAACTGCTGGATATTGTCTGATGTATGTGCATGCATTTTCTAAGTGATTTTGGCTGTGTGATTTGTGACCCTGCCACGGGTTGCTTTTTCCATCTTCTTTTTCCTTTCTCTCTCTTTGCCTTTCCTTATCAGTTAAATCTCTTTAACAGTTCACGGTCTTTCTTTGAACTCCTCATCCTGGACCGCCTCCCTGATCAAGGCATTACCCCATCTTAGAGTAAGCGTTGTGTACGTCACTAGGACCTCCCCTTTACGCATCACGCAAGGTTCTAGATCACATGCGTCTTCTTTAGTTGTCATCTTGAGAAGGTGCAGCGTAACGTGAGCCGTTAGCGAGCTCGTCTCTGTCTTTCAATGCTGCTACGTCAAATGCCGACGTCTTGAAGGTGATGTTTAAGCCACTGTGAGTTGAACTGAGATTTTCGACCTCTTATTTAAAATTAGTTTTACCTTTGTTTTCATATATTTTTTGCATGTTTATTTTAGTAGTGAGTAGAAGTTTTCACGGTTGTTGAATCAGAATTACTGTAACAGGGAATTGCTTTTGGTTCAATAAAAGCAACAACTGTGGAATAGTAATTGTTTGTGTTCATTCCAATAGCGTACCGCGAGCTATTTTTAGAAACATAACGTCACGATGACGTCACATTACGTGGTACGCAGTAGGGCAAGCTTGCATAGTCCGCCGCTGTTTCGCTGTAAAAGAGACGTGCGTTACCCTTGGTTTTACTCGGTAAACGACTGCTTTTTCACAAATCTAAGACCATGGTTTTTAAACATTGTTGCTATGGAACGTGCAACAGCGACTCGAGGTACGCTGATCGGCCGCATATGAAGGATGTTTTCTTCAAGACTGCCAAGGAGAAATGTGTGCGCTGGGTTCACCAGTGCGGTCGCCCTACACAACAGTTCAACCCGGAAAAAGTTACCAAATTCACCTACATATGTAGCAAGCATTTTGTTGGAGGAAAGGGCCCAACCGAAGAACATCCTGACCCAATTCCAGCGACATCAAGTAGTGAACATTAGTGTTGTGGGAGTTTTGGGTGGAATATTAAACAATAGTAACTGAGTTCCCATCTTTACTAAATGACGAGACGGTGGTATAACGTTCCAGCACTTTTATTGAGAAACAGAGCAGAGATTCGCATAGTTGGAAAGTAATCGCACCCCACGGTTCCGCTGCAGTCTCTGTCTGCCCTGTCTCTGTCTGCCTCGCTTTTCGGGCTTCCCCTAATACTGCACCGTGGCCTTCCCATGAGACAAAACAAAGACAGTCTATCGTAAACAATCAGTATCCCTCAGCAGCTGCAGCATTTGGCCTTGCAATCAGAAAACAGTGGATCTTATACACAGACATCAGGTCTCCAGGCCTCCTCTGTCCGAGTGGTGTGAGGCCATAGTGACTTCAGAATAATAATTCTTATAACATTCCTCTCTTTTTTTTTTTTTTTTGATGATGGCGTCGTCAGCATCAAGACAAAACAAGATGACCCATCACTTGAAAATGTGAACAAAGCACAGAGGAACCATTTCTGTAAACTCGTAAAGTGGGACCCAAAGGGTTCCCGTGTTGGAACCGGGTAGTGCTGGAACTTTTAGTACAGATCAACATGAATGCTTCAAAGAGGTTTAACACACAAGATCAAAGATTTAGCTTTTGTCTACCATTTAGGATTCATCTAATTAGGTAAGGCCTGTTTTAGGTACCTATGCGCACATTATTTTAAAATTACATTAGACTATGGTAAGCTAAACCCTGTTCATTAACCAAGGTCGAATCCGTCTACTCTTTACCCACCCTGAATACCCTCCTACTCCTTTCTCCACTCACCCCTACGATGGACAATAATCCACCACTCCAAATTTACAACACCAGGAGCAAAGGCAGGAGAGGTTCAGTGCGGGCAGGGGAACAACAGAAAAAGCTACCCCTAGGGGGCAGTAAAAACTGCAAGGCCCCCCTCCCAGGGAGATCTGCTCTCGGCCAATCTGAGCCTGAAAACCCTGTATTGAATCTGAGTGTTATCTTTACCAGCTAATATTAAAGGATCTTTAGAGCCAATCCGATCCTGGTTCTTCCTATATCAAATCAAAAGGTGCATAAACCATAGATCCTTGTGTGTCTGAAGCAAACAGTTTCCATTTTTTTACCATAAAACCATATTAATCAACATGATGTAATATTAAAGTGTAGATCTCATAACACAAAAAAAATCAAACATGTGAGTCAGTGGAACAGAGCAGTTAAACAAACAGCAACAGAATATGAGAAGAGTTCTAAACGTCAAGAACGCAAAGTTAAGAAAGCCTTCAGGCCATTCAGGCACAAGGCAGAAAATAATCTAATCGCGCTTAGGGTCTCTTCAGGCAACTCCTCCCGTTGAAGAATAAGGAATCAGAGTTCTCTGGCTTCTTCATCCCCAGTCCTCTTCTTGGTTCCTCCTCGCAGGCTGGACGATTGAGCAGGATGGTAATAAGTGTTCAGTTCTGGATGGGCACTGAGCATTTTATTTTGCATTTCTCTCTAATAAAACACTTTGTGAAGATGGTCTGCAGACACGAGTCATTGTTCCCACTAGAGAACAGAAACAAGGTGTAATTAGAGTTCTTATCAAAACCCCTTTCATGTGTCATTTATTAAAACATCCTCCAAGCACTTTCACATTCAAGATATTTCTGTGCACAATTATTTAGCTTTCAGAATTCTGCAATTTAATTATTAATTAAAATAGTAATCTTTAAGTTCAAATGTATATGCAGTAAATTCATAATAATTCTTAACAGAATGCTGTTAATGTGTGTCTTAACTGTTGTTGCCTGACAGTTGAAGTTCTCTGCAACATAATTTCATCAACATATTCGTTTCATGTCATTTCCCAATTATTTTGAAAACCCAACTGAGAAAAAGATAGCCTTTCCATGTGAAAGCCTTTTCCCTCTCTCCCTCTTTTTTTTTTTTTTCTAAAGAAAGCGAGGTGCTGTTCTGCACCGAAAAGACAAAATATTTATACCATGCTGTTACTGTTCAAGGACGCCAAGGTTCTACAAACAAAGCAATGAGAGAGAACAGGAGCTTTTGAAAACGCTCTAACATTGTAGAACAACTAAAGCTACTTAAGCAAATCAGAATTAGTTCCCAAATTAATCCTAAAATAAAGTAAACCATACATGTGATTATTTATTTTCTTAAACTGAGGATTAAGGACTTTTATTAAGAAGTTCTTGGATGAACGCGTCTCTGCGTTCCTATTTGTCTAGGCCTCTGCAATCTGATCTATGATCTACGTATTCTGAGTGCCTGGTCAGGAAAGGTTAAGGTTCTCTGAAGCTTTCTGTTTTCAGCAACCCTGAAAACCCAGAACCCTTTACAGTCAGTGTTAGGTGTCAGGTAACCTGTGGGACCACCTCGTCGTCTCTCTGGTTCCACCAGCTGTGTCAAGTCCACAGCAGCTCGTCCTGGGTGCCATGCCCCAGGGGTCTCCACACCCCCCCTGTGTGGAACGTCTCTCGTTGTAAGGATCTCACCTTACGTCCCATTCAAGATGTTCTTTACACAACAGGAGTTCCAATGTGGGATGTATTTGCTGCTTTGATGTTCCTCAGAGAAAACCTTCATTCATTGATACATCTTCAAGCTGTTACCCTTTTTCATCACAGCCCCCAGCAATCCTGACCAGATCCAAAGTGTCCCCATAATTTAATCTAATTAAATTAATCTTACTTATTTTCTGTATGTAAGACGATAATCATTAAATTATCCTTTTCTAAAAGCTCTCAGGTTAACAGTTAGCTAAACTCAGTGTTATGTGTTTTTCCCTTAGGATGTTTAACTGGTTAAAAAGACTATTGAGTTATTTGTGTTCTAGTTGAAAGATATTAAATCTCCATAAATATTGTAACCATTGTACCCTGATGCTTTAATCCTAAATTTACCCATGTTAGTTAGTAGGATGTGTCATTATGCTAATTTTATTGCAACATTACCCATTTTAGCCAGTAACTCTTTCTTCCCGTTTTATTGAAGCCTGCCAGAGTAGCAGAAATCAGCTTACTCTTAAGATGTTTATTAAATGAAATGCTATTTAAAAGTTCAGATTACTCTACCTATATAGTGAAAACTAATTCATTCATTTATTTAACTGTTGATATAATACCCACTTAATTTATTAAGTTGCTCCATGATTCCCATCAAGTTACTTCTTTAAAAGTTTTCACCTTTACATAATCTTAATGTGTTTCGTAATGTGTGGTTTGTTTTAATTATGTACAACAAAATCTGAAGTGAAATGCATGAAGTCGTGTCTGCAGAACTCATCTGTGTTTGTTGTCGAAGGTTGTCCGATGCCTCAGTCATAGTCCTTCAATGTCCATTTTCAGTCCAATGTCTGACTTAAGCACAAAATTCTCCTTCCCTTCAAGAGTCCATCCTCTAGTCCTCACGCCTGCAAACAGAATGAATTCTGCCAGCATTTTTTGCCAAAGAAAACGCTCCATAGGTTGAAAAGAAATTACAGCAAAACAGTCACAAACATTTTAACTACAGTGTTCCCTCTAACATGACAAATATAAAAGAAACAAAAGGATAAAAAATAAATCAAACTTTGTCTCTGACAAAATAAAACTCAAAACTGGATCAGGCTGAAGTCAATGACATCACCTTTAGTCCTTGTCCCAAGGATCAGCCCCCATGGCACTGCGGCACTGTTTCTGCATTCTCTCGCATCTGAGAATGTCTAAAATGAGACTAAATCTCTATGTTAGCACAATCCTATCATATTGACCAGGTTTATTTGCAAAGAAAAAGAAGCAGAAAGATAGAGCTGTTAATAGCAGAAAGCAACAAACATTTTTAAGACACCACCTTTCCTGCTGGAAGATCTGGCATAACTTGGTTAAAACTAAGTATAATTTAGTGTCCAAATCTGATTATAACTCCTTACCGCACTGCCTTTTCAGAGTCTTCTGTTGGCAGAAAAGTGGCGTCTACTTTAATCTGAAAGCAATAACTCAGAGGAAAACAAGAGTGTTAATAACATGCAGTTAAAACCCTGGTCCCCTTAGTGTCCCTTTAACATGATGTTTTTTTCCCCCTTTTTTTCCCTCTCTGATCCTGGGAAGGTTTCTATCCTTCCCCTTTCCTTTGAAACTTTGTTCAAAACATCTCTAAAAGAAAGAGAAAAAAAACACGAAAGAAATTAACCAAACAAAACTAAAACAAAATTGTTTTCCAAGGAGCACAATTATGTCTTTTCCAATATGACATAGGTTTTTGACTTATTACAAACTTTTTGATATCCTTCTGGTCCTTTGACCATGTGTATTTGCTGTTAGTAATACTTTTATTCATATATACCTTATCAAACCTAATTGGTCAAGGGTGAGACTTTAAAGCAATGATTGTTCCCTTTTAGTTTTTGAGCTTCTAGTGTTTCTCTATAAATGATAAGAGTTTTCCCCATAATTCAGCACATTGAGAAGGCTACCCAAAACAAACCAAGATTAGAATTAAAATTTAACCCTTCAGAAGCTGGCTTTATTTTATTTTTTCCCTCTGACATAGTTTTCGTGCCCCAGGCCAGAACACACAGACCCAGCCTCGCCATAAACATTCAGATGTTTACATCATGGTCAGATTTGTTTATCATATCTATTGTCCTTCTCAGGTTATACTGTCCCTCTGAGGTTCGCCTCAGCGCAGCATAACTAATAAAATCAGATGATTTTTTTACTGATGACGCGTGTAACGTGGCCTTCTAATATTTTGACGCTTTTCAAAATTTCTCATTAGTTGCATTCAAATTCCAAGTAAAAAATAAATAAAATAAATGAATAGAAAACCCTTAGAAAAGCAACCATATTTAGTTCCATACAGTTTGTTCAAAGCACAGTTTTTTCTCATTTAAATAAAAATAAAAAAAATCATCTATATCTAAACTTCTTTCACATGGACTGGTTTGTGATGAATCATTATTATTATAAGAAATGAGATCTCAGTAATTTTAAATTACTTTAGGGCTAAAAAACAAGTGATAGGATCTCAGCCTAAATTTGTAAAACAGTAAACTTAACAAGCTTATGTAACGCTTATTTCCAATTTCTAACAAAGCTGAAATATTTCCGTTCAAGCCATGTTAATCTCTCCGTGTATCAATTTAATTTGGTCCTGATATTTAATGTTAAAAAACAAACTTTGTTATTTAAATCTCTCTTTTACTGTACCTCTATTGTTAACATAGTCCATGCTTAAAATGTCATTTGAATTACGGAGCTGCAGTTCTCCCAAAACAAATGAACATTCTGAAACCATGAACATTACTTTTACCCCGAATTAATTCACACAGACGAACGTTTAGTTACATAGATACATACACACGTACGGTTACATACAAACAATGACATTCAGACAGACGAACACGTGCAGGCCTGCTTTTTCACCATCTTAAATAGTTCTATGTTTTTCATAATTTTTAAACGCCAACGCCGAAAGATGTTTTCAACGCGTTAAGTTCCCGCTTAGTTTAAAAGGTGGAGAGCGTGCGCTGGTTACGACCCCCGATGCTTCGTCCACACGCGGTTTTACGCTTCAGTCCCGCAAGGATACAACTCTGTGTCTCGCAGACACCTGGACGCTTACTCATTTTTGAAAGTTATACGTCGCTATTAGCAGTTCAAAACACTTTTATCCACAACGGAAGTGCCTAATCGGTCCCCACGTAAACGCTTCCCCGGTGCAACGCCTTTTTAGTTTCGTTTCCGTTTCCTTGTTTTTATCGCTTTTCTTTTTTTTCTCTTAATTTTATTTTTATTATTTAGTAGCAGTACTGCAATAAAATAAAATAATAATAATAATAATAATCCCTATGTGAGAAATCTGCATGTTTAATCAAATCATTTCAAATCATTTATGCATGTCATGCGTCTGGGCCCCTACGTTTTTCAGCATGAAATCGAACGTCTCATCCTGGGGCTAGGCTTGACCCTGAAAAACCTCTGCCTTTGACCCATTACACTGACTCTTCTGCATCCAGACTTTTTTTTTTTGGTTGTTTTTATTTATTTTATCCTTTTTTTGTTTTTTATTATTATTTTTTACGTCCTTAGCACGATCGACCAACTAAATGAAAGGCCTCACATCCGATGGTCGCCTTTTTGGTATAATGGTCGGGGTCCCCACTTATCAAAGCTGCAAACGTCTTCGCAACAGTCAAGGACTTAAGCATCCCTGCCGCTTTCATCCACAACAGAAGTGGACAGCCTCTTGCACAAACCCAAGACAAGAGGACTTTAATGGACCAGCTGGAAACTGCTCAGCCGGTCACCTGTTCTCCAGGTGAAAATCACTCTGCCACTCCTCCCCCCTTGTGGGAAAGTCCGTATTTCAGCTGAAAACTTATTCTAATTAAATTTTGAATTTTAGTTTAATGTTTAAACCTTAGTCACCGTTCGGTATTGCGAACCCTGTTTTATTTGCCTTAAGGATTAAATATAATTCATTATTTCTACCGGCTTTTACTTTTACTACCTTTTAGGTTTACAGTTTTAAATTTTTAAATTTCTTGAGGTATACTTTAAAATGGGGTTTAAAATTTAAAAGCTTGCAAGCATTTTTGACCAATTGCGTTTGTTTTTAAAAGAGCTGGAAAATAATCCCCTTACCGTCTCATGAAAGAAAGGTTCGGATCTTCGTGCCGACGCCCAGAGACGCTCCGAGACCAGGAGCTCCTCCACATCCCTTGAAAATCCATTCGGGGTACCAGAGGCCGGATAACCTCTCCGGGCCGGCCAAAGCAGCTCCTGTCCCCGGACTCCCTCGCTCGTCGGTCGGAGATCTTGTTCGTTTACGCCAAATTGTTGTGGGAGTTTTGGGTGGAATATTAAACAATAGTAACTGAGTTCCCATCTTTACTAAATGACGAGACGGTGGTATGACGTTCCAGCACTTTTATTGAGAAACAGAGCAGAGATTCGCATAGTTGGAAAGTAATCGCACCCCACAGTTCCGCTGCAGTCTCTGTCTGCCCTGTCTCTGTCTGCCTCGCTTTTCGGGCTTCCCCTAATACTGCACCGTGGCCTTCCCATGAGACAAAACAAAGACAGTCTATCGTAAACAATCAGTATCCCTCAGCAGCTGCAGCATTTGGCCTTGCAATCAGAAAACAGTGGATCTTATACACAGACATCAGGTCTCCAGGCCTCCTCTGTCCGAGTGGTGTGAGGCCATAGTGACTTCAGAATAATAATTCTTATAACAGTAAGAGTATTTTGGTGGCCGACATGTTAATATTGAAGCGCCTGCTACCATGATAGCATATAGGCTATCATGGTAGCAGGCGCTAACTTGATACCCTGCTACCAGGATAGCCTACTCAAAAACATTTCAAATAAGACAAATATTTAACAAATACCGATTCCTGGACAGTGATTACAAACAAAAAAAACGTCCGACGACGCCATGACCGCCGCGCAGAAAAAAAACCCAAAGCTTACCGTTCGATTAATTCGGCCCATTTTACGGTCTTTTTAAGCCCTCGACACTCAAGCCATCGTTTGAGCTGAAGGTTGGTGTGTTCTTCGACAGTGCGACCAGTAATCCGTGCGCCTGGAACATCGTCTTGGGAAAGTTTAACGGCTGTAAAGTCGGTCATATCGCTGGTTCTGTTGTGCGTGTAATAGCTGGTTGCTACGGGCGTTCTCTACCTGTATGTCCTACCTAAGCGGCAAAAGGGGTGTTGCTCTTGAGACGGTGCGCGGTACGCTATTCAGAGTTGCATGGTTTTCAGAATACAGAGTTGCCTCTTTTTGAGTTAACTCTAATCACAGTTATAGTTTGAGTAATGAACGCTGCTGGATACATCTCAATGGCCAGAAACCGATCAGACCTCCTGGTCTAGCATAAGTGAGTCCATAACAGCTAATTAATAAATGCATTAGTGGTATAAATCAGGGCTTTGAACCGGTTCAAGGAACGAAAACCGGGAACTTTTTGTATTTTACAGGGAACAGAAACGAAACCGGAAACGTTATTTTTTATGTTATGGAACTGGAACACTTATTTAAAAATAATGGTAACCGGTTAATACCGGTTTTATTTCGTTCCTCAAAGTTTTCGTTGCCTGATTATCTAAAAAAAAAAGTAATTATTTTCCTGCGCACGTTACCACGACGGCTGAGGTTCACTTCCTGTGTGACATCACATCACACATTCGCTGACTGAATGGAGAGAGAGCGGTGTCTCGACTAGAGCTACACACCTTAAATAAGAGGTAAATTACGATCCATCGTTAAGTAAAGCGCTCAGTCCAAACACAATATCAATATCAATCAAACACAATATCAATATCAATCAATCTCAATGCCTCATCAGCAGCAGCGCACACCTTGCATTCACAACAAAAGGATCAACCATGAGCTTACCGGCTGTCTGTTCAGTTCTTTGCTTCCTTGACACAAACCTCGTACAGCTCTTTTTTCCTGCCCGAGTAGGATGGCAAACTTTATATTTTTCACTGCCGACCTTCTGCTCAAGCCAGGAAGTTTGTCTCACCTTGTTGTGATTGATTTCACCTGGTAAGCTGCGCGCTCACGCTCAAACAGCTGACGTGAAGAGGGGTGTTCACCGCAACACTCAGAATGGTCCCGGTGTCTGTCACTTCTCTGTAGCAGCAGCAGGGCAGCGCGTTCTGCTCAAACGGCTGACATAAAGGGGCATTCGCCGCAACAATAGCTATATTTGTCAAATCCACGTTAATGATAGACTAGCGAACATTTGGCTAAATGTCGCCAACACCTCTGTTTGCCTAATGCACAGATAGCTAGCTATTCTATAGCATTAAACAGCTGACAGGAACGAAATTAACCGTTCCGGGAACAGTATTTTTTTGTTCTAACCGGTTCGGGAACGTCAATTTATTGGTGGAACTCATAACCGGAAACGTTATAATTCCGTTTCTGTTCGGAACGAACCGATTGGAAAACAATATCGGTTCAAAGCCCTGGTATAAATCATTACAAACTTCGGGCCCTGGCCTCATCACCATTTGTGTCACATTTTGTTATAGCTACTATTTGAGTTTGAATGACCTATTATTAAAATTATAATATCAAATTATAATTATTAATAATAATCATATTCAAACATCCTTCTGGCAAAACAAATATTAAAGACAAACTTGAGTTACATTAGGTTTTATACTTTTTAAGGAGTTTATTAACATTATGATGTGTTCTAAAAGCAGCCCAGCTTAGCGCAGGTTCTGCTACATGTTGCTGCCCCTGAGAGACCTGATGTCACCACCACCCTCATCATCAGCCATGGCAGCTGTTGACGGCTCTGCCACAAACATTTCTGTTATTTTTGAACATTTGGCAGCAAGTGATTGAAAAGCAAGTTGTTGTTTTTATTCACACAGTTTCTCTAAGCCTCCACGCTTTTTCTCCATCTCAGCATCCTAAATTACACCTAAAGGTAGTTTATTTATAATCAACCAGTTCACAATAAAAGGTTAAAGGCATACTATGCAACATTTTCCAGTTAATTAATGTGTTCCATACCGTTTTGGATGATTAAATTAGTCATTTCAGGTCGAACAAAGGTTTTCTCGGCCGCCCTGGGGGTCTGTGGGGGAAATACCGCACTTGCAATTGCAAGAGCTCACGGCCCGCACTCACAGAAGTCTCGCTTTACGGCGAGAACTCCATGTGTTTTTGCCCTGCCATTCACTATATGCACGCGCGAAAGCAACAACAAAGAACCGCGTGTTAACGTCAAATAAAAATGCAAGCATATCGAGTTTTATTATTATTATTTTTTTTTAATGTTGGTGAGACGCTACCGCGGCGGCGAGGCAGCGGCTTGGCGAGGCGGTGGCGTCTCGCCAACATAAAAAAAAAATAATAATAATAATAATAAAACTGCCGAGGCGGCGGCCACCTCGCCAAGATAGCGCTGCGGGAAACCCTTTTGTTCATACCTTCACTGTGTTAGTCATTGTTTGTACTGCCGTTTTTTCCACTTTTCGTTGCGTTCGCCTGTCTGCTAAGCTCAAAACAACCGCGCCTGGCTTGCCGGGAAAACCGGAACAGCTGAGCACTTTTACTTTCGCCCTCTGGGGGGGACCTCGCTGGAAAATCAACCCCGGTTGCATAGTATACCTTTAATAAAGATGTGTAAAATCAGACAAATCCATCAATCTTTCCAAGGAGAACATTGGTGACTGTAAAGAAATCAACAATATTTCTGTTGAATTGTTTAATAGCAGATTTTTCTTCCTGTCTCCTCAGACTGAGTGGCTGTAAGCTCTCAGAGAGAAGCTGTGAAGCTCTGTCCTCAGTTCTCAGCTCCCAGTCCTCCAGTCTCAGAGAACTGGATCTGAGTAACAGCAACCTGCAGGATTCAGGAGTGAAGCTTCTCTCTGCTGGACTGGAGAGTCCAGACTGCAAACTGGAAACTCTCAGGTACAAAGTTCTCCATCCTGTTGAAACCACATTTCTGTCCATTACCTGCTAAAACATGATGGGAATATAAGTTTATTGACATTATTCATGATGCAATTTTGACACTGTAAAATATTTACAGTTTCTGTCCTGAAATATTTACACACATATAACAATCTATACAGCAACATATGTTATATCTCTAATGTACATAAACACTGCTGTATATTGTATATATTTTTGTTTATCTGACATTTTGATATTATTGCACTGGTTGGAGCTGGCTTTAATCTCATTGTACATGTGTGGAACACGATGTACAATGACAATTATAGACATTCTGATTCTGTTATATTATTCATCTACAGACAGCTATATGTTACCTTAATGCAGAGAAGCTGAAGGCAACCACCTGGGCTCCCAACAGTAAGGGGACCCGCTGGTTTCCCAGACATTTAACAGTACCCATTAATTATTTATATGTGTTTGAAATAAAATAATTAAGATTTACAATTAAAAAGTAACATTACCAACTTCTGCTCCCCTTTCCATTAACTAAAATTAGCTATTCTGTCTCAGCATATAAAGATCCCAGAATGCAGTGTGCTGATTGAGCAGCAAGAGAGATGAGAACAGATAAAGATGGAGCAGTGCTGGAAGCTGAAAAAGGGAGAGAAAAGAAAAAGGTGTTGTTCTACCAAAATGGTCTGAATCCCTGGATGTTTTCTAAACAACCCCACATCTATGGAGATAATTTCCTGCCAAAACGTTGTAAGCAAAAAAATGTGTTGCACACAAATAAAACCTGTTTTGCACACAAAATGATATGTCTCACACACAAAAAATTGTTTTGCAAACTGTTCGCCAACCTTGCACTCAAAATATCATTTATAAGTTTTCCTCGAGTACAAAACGGTCTGTGCTTGCACAAAGCAGCCTCTGCTCGAGTACGAAACAATCCCACCACCGCTGCGGTAAATTTGTGCCAAAAGTCACGTGATGCATTAAGAGTTGTTGTTCAGACTTCCCGACAGCAGGGGGCGCACCCAAAAAAACTGAAACGCACCGGTTTGGGTGAGGAAGAGAGACGTGATAACACAGCTAACAGCATCAGCACCCCACAGGTAACTTTCAAAACTTTCCCGGTGAAAAAGTAACAGCTCACTGATAGATCATGTAAGATTTTAGTTAAAGGCCCTGTTTAGTTTTATCTCTGATCTAAAAATGCTGTGTAACGGACTTTTGAAAAATAATGTATTTAGACTATGATTTGATCTTTACTCTCCTTTCAGAATTAAACGTCTTTGGAGACGTGTGGTGCGCAGGAACTAACATACACAACAATGTGCTGCACTCAGGAGAGGACAACAATTCGCTTGACCTGTCAAACATGTTAGATAACTTCTGTTGTCACCATTTATTTGTCCCAAGACTACAACTAAGTTTTCACACCATCAGCAGTGGCTGAGATGACCATTCACTCAGAACTGAGGGGAATCTAACACTCAGTCAGTTATGGAAGATGGGAAGCATCCAGCATGCTGTGGTAGAACCAGAAATCACAGAGGTAAGAAGGATTTTTTTGTGCTGGCTATTATACAGTTTCTCACATTAATGCGTATATTTCAAACCAGAAATGAATTTATCTGATCATTTATCTGATCACTCCAATGCAACAAAACATTGAGTACATCAGAGAGGTGGCAGTGAAACTGGTTTCTTTGAAATCTGTTTATTATGGTCCTTCAAAATAATTAATGGATTTTGGAGTCATTTGCTTTTCCATCCTTAGCTTCATAAATTTAATTATATTCAGTAAGTTGTAGCAACAGAAACACGGCCTCTTTTTTATTCTCTATATATCTTTCTTGCAGGGACTCTGCCTGCCTCATATTGACTGGGACAACAGTGGACTGCTGAATGACCCACACTGTGGGGTCACTATTTCTGAAACTGGCAATGTGTTGAGCCCTGAACAACTTGGTAGCACTGAGGGCAGCCATGGATGCACTGGGACATTCTGAATCGCACGGCTCAGAATATATATATATATATATATATATATATATATATATATATATATATATATATATATATATGTGTTGCTACTCTCCAGTATGACCAACACTTTACGGGTTTAATCTTATTGTGGTTACCATTGTTGCAAAAGGTTTTTAAGTAGTAAAATCTAGCCAGGGAAATGTAACTAAGTTAGTACATTCACTGAATAAAAGTGTAGAACTGCTGGGATTATGATGGTAAATGTGCATGGTACTGTATAAAAATTTTGAAAATGCTGAGGTTATTGGAAAAAAGGGCACATGGAGCTGTTAATAAACCTGAGGATGCAAACAGTGTGGGAAAATTAAACAGTCCTTTATTTTCCACATTGCATAATAAACATACCCTTTCATAAAGTCTTCATTTCCAATTCTTACCAATATCAATCAAAGTGAATACACCTTTCCACAAGGATTGCTTTTATTGTTGAAATCAAGACTGAAAGAACTCCATTAATTCTCCAGGTTTTTCCCAGTAAACAATCCATGTATTACCATAAAGCGGGCTGTATAAAACAAACTGGCTGATGAAATGGATGAAGCCAAAAACAGGACTATGAAAAACAATTTCTGCATGTAAGACTGTCAGGAAATTTAGAACCTCAAACCTGGCCTTTTTTTTCCAGCCTAAACGGCTCCACTAAGAGCTATGAAGGACATGCTGCAACAGTTAGTGATCAAAGCAGTTAATACTGGGAACTAAAACGGTTACATATTAAGTTATTTTTAAACAAGCTCAAATCATCTGCCGTATGTTTAAAGATTACATAAAATTTTGAATTGTTCAAGTCTTGGTAGTCTTGTGATGGAAGTCGGCGTGTCTCAAAGCAGGTTGATGATCTGGTAGCCTTCCATCCAGCCCAGAACTTTGATGACCTTCACCTCATCAGTGGATGCTGGAAAACAGATATGTGTTATGGATATGTAAAGGATAATACTCCTCTTAAAGAAAAAAAAAATTACCAAGAGGAAAACAAACGTTTTAAGAAAATATCTGCCCATGTGGCCAATTCCAGCTGTGGTTTTTGCCATGGCCAAACCAATTTTATTACGTGCACAACACATATTTGCAATTGGGCACAGATGACCTCATTTTTACTTTGAAGAAATTAAGGAGTTAGAAAGGTAGTGAGATATAATCTAGATCTGCTGCTATATGCTTTACTTGTAACATTCATATTTATGTTAGAAAACGCAATTTTTAATTAATTTCCTTACCAATTTTCAAATAATCAATATCCACTCGTTGCAATTATTTTAAATTGCTTAAGAATCCGTTTTGCACATAAGCATACATGCATTGGTTTAACAGTTTTAGGATAAATTATCATATCCAAACACCAATTTAGGTTTACACCAATAAGAACAACAGACAGTCAGTTGAAAACAACATAAAAACACATTATAATCTGTTAACAATGCATTTATCTGGGTATCCACTCAGGTACTATTTATTTGACAACAAAGTAAAGGGAGAAGCCAACCAGTGGGGTTACATTACAAAGCAAAAGTTGTTTTAGCATGGCGTTCAACCTAAGGCTAGCTTTCATGTAATTTGCTCTAAAACGTAACATGGTCCCTTACTGTAACACAGCAGTACCTTTAACTGAAATCTTACATGTTCTATCTGCAAAGTGAGCTGATACTTTTTCACCGGGAAAGCTTTGAAAGTTACCTGTGGGGTGCTGATGCTGTTAGCTGCACTGAGCTATGATATCACGTCTTTCTTCCTCAGCCAAACCGGCGCGTTTCAGTTTCTTTCGGGTGCGCCCCCTGCTGTCGGGAAGTCTGAACAACAACAACAACAACTCTTAATGCATCACGTGACTTTTGGCACAAATTTACCGCAGCGGTGGTGGGATTGTTTCGTACTCGAGCAGAGGCTGCTTTGTGCGAGCAGAGGCAGTTTTGTACGAGCACAGACCGTTTTGTACCCGAGGAAAACTTATAAATGATATTTTGAGTGCAAGGTTGGCGAACATTTTGCAAAACAATTTTTTGTGTGTGAAACATATCTTTTTGTGTGCAAAACAAGTTTTATTTGTGTGCAACACATTTTTTTCCTTACAACGTTTTGTCAAGAAATTATCTCCATACACATCTCAGTAGACTTAGACAAACTTTAATGTCATTTTGTATGTACAGAGTGTACACAGAACAAAATTTAATTGCATACAGCTTACGACAGTGTAATGAGATTGCAGTTGGAATAAGATATTACAATATAAAGTGCAGCAGTGACAAGAATGTAACCATGCAGGAGAAAAACTGTTTTTTAGAGTGTGCAGAATAATGTTCTTCCATGTTTATGGTGCAAAATAATATGGTGCTAAAAGGCATAAACATTCAGTTGTGTACTATTTAAATGGATTATAAAAAGTTGGTAGTGCAAAATAATGATGCAGGTGTGGTGCAGAGTCGAGTTAGAGTTCAACAGTTCAACAGTCTGATAGCAACAGGGGAGAAGCTGTAGCAAAACCTTGTGAACCTGCAGCGGATGCTGCGGAACCTCTTCCCAGAGGGCAGCAGGGAGAACAGTGGGGTCACTGATGATGTTACGGGCTTGGGGACATGCAGCACTGGGATGAAATGTCCTTAATGGAGGGGAGAGGAGCCCCGATTATCCTTTCTGCTGTCCTCACCACTCTCACATTCTTCCAGTCGGAGGCGCTGCAGCCTCCACACCACATAGAGAGACAGCTGGTCACAATGCTCTCTATGGTGCTTCTGTAGAAGGTCATGAGAATGGGCTGGGGCAGATTGGCTCTCCTCATCTACCGCAGGGAAGTACAAGTGCTTCTGTGCCATCTTCACCGCTGACGTGGTGTTCACAGACTAGGTAAGGCTGTCCGTGATGTGCACCCACAGGAATTTGGTGCTGCTGACCACCTCCACAGCTGAGCTGTTGATGAGCAGTGGAGCGTGGCGAGGCCGGTTTTTCCTGAAGTCGACGATGATCTCCTTCGTCTTCTCTACATTCAGGATCAGGCTGTTGTCTCTGCACCAGCCCACCAGCTGCTCCACCTCCTCTCTGTAGTCCCGGTCGTTGTCGTCTCTGATCAGGCCCACTACCGTTGTGTCGTCTGCAAACTTCACGATGTGATTGGTGGTGAACATGGGGACGCAGTCGTGTGTCACCAGGGTGAACAGCAGGGGGCTGAGGACGCAGCCCTGAGGGGAGCCCGTGCTGAGGATGATGACATCAGAGGTGTTCTGTCCGACCCAGACTGACTGAGGTCTGTTGGTGAGAAGGTCTAGCAGCCAGTTGCGAAGAGGTGTGCTGAAGCCCAGATGTTCCAGTTTTCCTACAAGATGTTGAAAAATGATGGTGTTGAACGCTGAACTGAAGTCCAGGAACAGCATCCGTACGTGCTTGTTCCTCTCTTCCAGGTGTGTCAGGCTCAGGTGAAGAGCGGAGGAGATGGCATCCTCAGTGGAGCGGGAACAGGTTGAGTGTTGGGGGGAGTCTGGAGAGGATGTGTTCTTTTACCAGCCTTTCAAAGCACTTCATCATGATGGGAGTCAGTGCAACAGGCAAGACATCGCGGGTTGACTCTCCTCTGTCTTCCACACGTCAGCTGTGTCAAGGCAGAGGACCTCCTCTTCCTGATGGGGAACAGCTTTCACTGCTGGAACGCTGTTTAGTGCGTCAAACCTCTCAAAGAAGTTTCTTAGTCCATTAAGGAAGTCAGCATCAACTTCACCCACCGGGGGGAGGGTGTGTTGTAATCTGTAATGCTCCTGGTGTTGCTGGTGTTGTGGAAAAGCTCCTGGATTTTCTTAGTGTGGCTCTGCTTCGCTAACCTGATGGCACGGTTCAAGTTGGCTCTCTCTGGCCTCAGTGTCTCCTTGTCACCAGACTTGAAGGCTGAGTTCTGTGCTCTTAGCGTGTGACAAACCTCCTCAGTCATCCAGGGTCGTTGGTTGGCTCGGGTGATGATGTTCTTAGTGGTGCTGATGTCCTCAATGCATTTGTTGATGTAGGCTGACACAGTCATGGCATACTCATCAATGACAATTTTGTCATAAGTTGCTGCAGCTTTGAACATGTCCCCGTCAGAGAACTCAAAACAGTACTGGAGTGCCTCCATTGCTCCCTCAGTCCACACCCTCACCTGCTCTGATCAGCAGGGGCCTGTATGCAGGAATTAGCATTACAGAAAGGTGGTCTAAAGAGCCGAGGTGGGGGTGGGGGGCTGCTCTGAATGCATCTTTTATACTGGTGTAGACCAAGTCTAGAGTGTTCTATCCCTGAGTCACAAAATACATGTGTTGGTTGAAATGAGGGAGAACAGTTTTTAGAGGCTAAGAGGAGAACACTCTTAGCCTCTTTAGTATTGGCGCTGGGAGGCACATAAACAGCAGTGATGCTAACAACAGTAAACTCCCTGTGCAGGTAGAAAGGTCTGCAGTTCACAGTCAAAAGCTCTTTTTCCGGAGAGCAAATACTAGTGACAGATCTGGCATTTTTACACCAGTTGTTGTAGATGTAAACAGACAGCCCGCCCCCTCAGGTCTTACCGCTTAGTATGCCGTTTCTTTTTTTTTTTTCTTTTTTTTTCCCCCAGTGTCCTGTCTAGCAATGTGGCAATAAGAATTGATATCTTAATGCCAAATAGAGCTCGACAGATTTTGCTTTCACAAGTGGAGCAAACAGCTTTCGCCATAATGCTCCGCTTCATTTGTGCATTTATTGTGATTCCTGCAGGGAGAATTTCAAATTATATGAACACTACAATGGGAAAGTAGGAGAGTAAAAGAAAAACAAGAGAAAAAAAAGAAAGAGAAGAGGTGAAAGAAAGAGGAGATAAAAGGAAGAGAATGATAAAGCATCCTCTGTGCTCCATCACCTGGAAAGAGACACAAAAAGAACAGCACAACCAACAGACATAAAGCAACAGATACAATTGAGTAACACCTTGATACCCTTGCTAAATCATATGTATTATTATTTAAGCTGACATGTGTAATGCGATACCTAAAAAAGAAAGTAAAAGAAAATAAATAAATAAATTATGGCCTTTCTGTATATAAGTGAACATTTAATACCTGGGACCCAGCACCTGTGGGAGTTTGTGAGAGTGCACTAGTTTAGGTGAAAATTATCCAGAAGGAAATAGCTTGATAGTGGTTGTGGAGAACCGAAGACCCACCTTCCCCGAGCACAGAGGCAGGGGTCAGGAGACCCGTAACCCCGGACTCCCAAAGGGGCCCCCAAAGCAGTGCGCCCGAGAGGGGCCATCACAGGAAATCTGCAACCCCCCCCCCCCCGAGGAAATCCCCCAGCCACCGCAATGCCGACGCCCCCAAGAGCCGCGGGGACGAGCCTGTGGACTCTGCCGACAGCCAGCCGCGCTGAAGTGGTCCTGGCCAGAGGCCCCAGGGGCGCCCCGGCCCTGCCGTGGGGGCATTTGCTGTTTCTGTCGGAGCGGAATGTAGCTAGCCCCTCCAGGCTAACGCTGCGTTCTGGTATTGATGATGTAAGCCATGTCTCCGTCAGGATGAGAGCGCAGCAGTTACTCAACTCTCTCTTTGCAGAGAGTTCAAGTTGTAGATGATCTATTTTGTTGTCCAGTGAGCGGACATTGGAGAGCAATATGGATGGAAGTGGCAGTTTGTAGGTGTTAGTATGCTGGTGAAGATTCTCAGTCATCCAGGTCATGGTCATTCCAAAGGAAGTAAAAAAGGACACTGGACTTGTTTTCCGTAGTTGAAGACGTTTCGCTTTCTCTCCAGGAAGCTTTCTCAATTCAAAAAGTCTGGAGCAATGTGGAGCATCAAGCTTTATACTACTGCCCAAACAAAGGCCTTGTAATGGCTTAGATAACATGCAAATTAAGACTATGCTGTCCACCTACACCTTAAGGACAAAGGACACTCTTTTGAGGACCAAAATGTTTACATTTTGGACAAAGAAGACAGATGTTTTGAATGGGGTGGGAAAGTTGGTCCTTATTCTCCAACTCTCAAAAACTTACAATACAGCTAGAGGGTTAATAACGGCCAATCATCACATCAATCCTCACCCTCATATGAGTGATCAAAACATTGTTCCTTTAAGCAAGGCCAATAACGACCCTAACGACTCCTCGTTACAGAAGAGTGGACCAGTTTCGGTTCAATCTGCTGGCTTAATGGCTTTAACAACCACCCATTATTAAGGGGTGGACCTGTTTCTGTTGAATTTGCATGTTACCATTACAAGGGCTTTGTTTGGGCAGTGATTATCCACATTACTCCAGACTTTTTGAATTGAGAAAGCTTCCTGGAGAGGAAGCGAAACATCTTCAACTACAGAAAACAAGTCCAGTTGCCTTTTTTAACTTCCTTTGGAATGTAGGTGTTAGCTTTTAGCTTAGCTGTTAGCCCACGTCTGCCGCGCTTCCACGGCTGGTCACACCGCCTTCACTCGCTCCTCCTCCGGCATGTGCTGCTCGGTGAGTCTGCTTCATTGCGGGTCTTGGGGACTTGTGCCTGAAGCACTCCGCAGCCACGTAAACAATCGAGAGTAGTTGTATAGTTTGTAAATGGTAAATGGACTGAACTTATATAGCGCTTTTCCAGTCATGCTGACCACCCAAAGCGCTGTACACTATAGCCACATTCACCCAGTCGCTCTCACTAACGCACACACATTTATACACCGAGACGCAGCTTGGTAGGCAACTTGGGGTTAAGTGCCTTGCCCAGGGGCACATCGACATGTGGCAGGGGGAAGCTGGAATCGAACCCACAACCATCAGATTGCCAGACGACTACTCAACCCACCAAGCCACAGTCGCCCGCTGTAACATTCTAGGCGGCATATTTTTGTAGGAATGCTTGCAGGTTGTTGGGAGCCGCTGCAGCCACAGATGTCAGGGTGCCGCTGAAAGTATATACGTTATACCTTAAGAAAGACATTTAGTTGTTTGTCAAAAAAAAGAATTAAGCTCCGAAATGACATTTGATTTAAGTATTTAATTTAAACACAATCAGATTAGTTTTTAATGCATTACATATAGTCACTACCTGCTCCACCATAACCTGACAAAGAGTCAAAAGAAAAAGAAGAAAGAAAAGATTATTTGTGCACAGGAAACACCACGACTGCTAAACTACTGCCACAACCAGGACCCAGTGTCTTTGAAGGTGAAGTTGTTTATTTGGGCTTGGGCTCCCACAATAAAGCAGAACATGAGTGGTAGATAGTTTGTTCTTTACTTGTCCCAGTTTCCTGGTCATCACGCCCACCAGAGTTGACTCAGGACATTCGAAAACACATGCAGGCCAGAGCACAGAGTGACAGGGAAACTAGTGATGAGATACCAAGAGAATGAGATGCAGTAAGAAGGGAAAATATTGGAAAAAGTTTAATAAAGAGTAGAAAAAAGAGAGCGCACTGAAAGACTGGATCTGACCTCAGATGGGAGATGTCTCAAAGTGTGAAATATGTGCTCACCATATGTTGCTAATGCCACTGATCCAAACCACTGCTTCATTCTTTATCTCAGCTTCAATTCTTGACTCCATCAATGAGAGAACAGTTTATCTTTGGTATTTTAGGTCCAGTTTGAAGTTTCCTAAACTCAGAACCTTCTGCAGAGTTTGTCTGTTTGCAGAGTTTCCATCCCAGTGGAGCTCTAGTCAGGAATAATCTGTTTAAATGTTTCAGATGTTACTTTTTATAACCTAGAGAACAAAATACTGTTCAATTTCTATTTTATCTTTATTAAAACCAGCTTAGCAGCAGCTAAGTGAGCATTACTTTCGCACATTAACATCATGTGTTGAATTGTGTGTCTGCAGCTTGTCAGGCTGTCTGGTCTCAGAGGAAGGCTGTGCTTCTCTGGCATCAGCTCTGAGCTCCAACCCCTCCCACCTGAAAGAGTTGGACCTGAGCTACAATCATCCAGGAGACTCAGGAGTGAAGCTGCTGTCGGCTGGACTGAAGGATCCACGCTGGAGATTGGAAGCTCTCAGGTATGGAGGAATAAATATATAGAGGAACGAGTGATATATGACCCACATCATAAATCAAAACCTCGTTAATTAAATCCTACCCATCCCTCTCCTAACTCTCTTATCACGTGCATTCAGAATAACTATAATTTATTTAAATAAGTCTAAAGGTTAATAAGAGTTTAATGCAGTGTCCCACAATTGGAAGATTCAAGATGATAATGCAAATCCTGGCAGGCTTAGCATGATGCACTTGCAGTGGATATTAATAATTATCAATTAAGTGAGGACACCACTCATTTTTAATCTTTGTCTTTGTAACTTATTTAATTCAAAGGCGAGAAGCGTTTGAATGTCTCTGTCCCCCAATGTCTCCTAAATGCTGACAACCCAGGGACAAGACCAGGAAACAGAGCCGTAGATATAAAGATCAGAACATTCATTCATTATATTAGAGAAACCAAACAACCTCTCCACAGACGCATGGCTCAACACAGGAGAGCTACCTCCTCAGGACAAGACTCTGCTGTCCACCTACACCTTAAGGACAAAGGACACTCTTTTGAGGACCAAAATGTTCACATTTTGGACAAAGAAAACAGATGGTTTGAAAGGGGCGTAATGGAAGCCATCTATGTTAAGAGAGAAAAAACAACTTTCAACAGAGGAGGAGGCCTTAGCTTTCAACTCTCAAAAACTTACAACACAGCTATAGGATTAATTCCGGCCAACCTTAACTCTCACCCTCATTCGGGTGATCAAAACATTGTTCCTTTAAGCCAAGCCAATAACGACCCTGACGACTCCTCGTTACAGAGGAGTGGACTAGTTTCGGTCCAATCTGCTGGCTTAATGGCTTTAACAACCGCCCATTACTAAGGGGTGGTCCTGTTTCGGTTGAATTTGCATGTTATCTAAGCCATTACAAGGCCTTTGTTTGCCAATTACATAAAGCTTGTTACTCCACATTACTCCAGACTTTTTGAATTGAGAAAGCTTCCTGGAGAGGAAGCAAAACGTCTTCAACTACAGAAAACAAGTCCAGTTGCTTTGTTTTTTAACTTTTTTTGGAATGACCATGACCTGGATGACTGAGAATCTTCACCAGCATATTGAATGTGATAGTGTAGTTAATGTACAGGTGCAGAAGATGATGTAATGATGCAAGCTACTGTCCTTTGAATTAGCTGCAGTTTATGTAGGGTTTTGAAATTGTAAAGTGGAAAGGTGAGTGGACTGTGGACCAGTTTGGCAAAAGTGTAAAGGAAGAACTTGCTTGATGCTTCAAATATAAAAGTTAACCAGATGATGCTATGGATGTGGAATGTGAAGGAGATTATGGAGAGGCTGTCCAGGATGACATCAAGGCTCTGAAGCTGGAAGGTGGTAAAGATACAGGAATTGTCAATGGAACTACCAGATTTGGTTAAAGAGGACTTACAATACGCAAATCGGGTTACTGAGGTGGCATGACGTCCACGGCCCGGGAATTTATGGGCTGACTAGAAAAATGATTTTAGTCAAATTTATTATTTTTGCTTTAATCCCTGAATATTATAGATTTCTCTAAATGTATATAAATACATGTCTTGTGTCCTTCACATTTTTAAATTGAATTTTTTGTTTGTTTTTAAACAGTATTATTATGTTTTCTGTTCAAAGTGGTTAAAGTAAACTAATACCCACTCCCGAGTCCCGAAAGTAGATGGCGCAAGTTTAAAAACAATAGTCTAACCTACTGGATCTAGCTAGCTACCTGAAAGAGTACCTGCTAGCTAACCATTATTAATAAAACTTTTATTCATTAATAAAACTTTTGAAAAGATCCCCCCCCCTCTGTTTTTTTTTTGTTTTGTTTTTTTGCAAATCGCACACTGGTTATTAGATATATCAAACTGAAATAGCTGTTGCAAACACCCAAATATTTAGAAATAAAAATAATTGAGATTAATAGGGGTGCCCAAACTTTTTCATATGACTGTATCTTTAAATCTAGATCAGCCAGAGTTAAGAATCATTTTGCTCGTAACTTTATTCAGTTTTTATTTTATCACCTATGTGAAGCTAAATCTGGAGCTGCTGACTAGATCCAGGTACGGAGCTGAAACCAGCAGCTCAAAGTTCATGTGTGATTATGGAGAAAATGTCACATCATTCATGGTGACTTTTCCTCCAAGATAGCAGGAGGTTGTTGTGATGAGAGGTGAAAACATGTTAAATGTGTCCAAAAAAGCACAGATAGTTAAAATGTGTAAAAGACAAAATAAAACTGTAACTACTTTTTTGAATAAGTGGAGATGTTTCAGTGACAGCAAGGAAGAAACAGGAGGAGGATGTTCAACATTTAGAAAAGATCATCTAACATGCAGAGAAATAAGTAGAGGAACTGATCTAGAATATGTAGTAATAGAGAGAATAATAAATGAGGTCAATTAATTTGAGTTAACTATTATAATCCTTGTAAAAAGTTAAATCTGAATCAGTTAATGCAGATTAAAGGTGGATATAATCAGTAATATGTGGTGACTTTAATGCACATGGAATATCCATCCATCTAACAATGATCCAATTTCTAATTACTACCTTTAGTTTTATTGCATCAGTAACATTACTACAGGTTCCCAATGCCTATAGAACACATTCATTTAAAGTCTGGTCAGGTTGATTCTTCTCTCCATTTGGTACCTGGCCCAAACTTTCAGCACCACCTGTTGTAGGTTGGAGGTTCTGCCTTCAACCAATCAGTTGATCTGCATTTCAAGGCTGCAGTGAGCAGCAGATTGAAGAGGTAGAACTTTGTTGGTCCCTCTGACTGTCTGAGGTGAGACCCAACAATGCAGAACTTGGTTCTGGTGATATGTTGGCTTTAAAAGCTGATTTTAAGCCTCAGATCCATCCATTCAGAACTCATCCAGCTTGGATCAGGACCATGTAGCCTAGATCAGTGGTTTTCAGTAGGTGAGGCACGCCTCCCCTGGGGGGGCGGCAAAAAGTCGCAGGCGAGGCACGAAGAAATATAAGACAGCGCTGCCGCTCAACTCTGTGAAACCGGTCATCAGCGCGCATCTGAATGGGCTGTGTGATCAGTTCTGAGTATTTTGGAGAAAAGCCACTGGGAAACCAGTGGGTCAGAAACCCCTTCTCTTTCCCACCTACAGTCCGCGATGAACTGAGCATCCAAGAGGAGGAGGCTCTTGTTGAGCTCAGCTCAAATGTGGACTTAAAACAGAGACTGGTGGAAATGCCGATTATGCAATTCTGGTTGAGTGTCGAGAGCGAGTTTTTCCATGTGTCCACCAAAGCCATGAGTCCTGATGCCCTTCACCTCCACTTACCTGTGTGAATGTGGGTTTTCCACTCTCACCCTGATCAAAAACGAATACCGGTCAAGGTCGCGGGGGTTGCTGGTGCCTATCTCCACCGTTCACTAGGCAAGAGGCGGGGTACACCCTGGACAGGTCGCCAGTCTGTCGCAGGGCAACACAGAGAGACAAACAGGACAAAAACCATTCACACCTAAGGACAATTTGGAGCCAATTAACCTAACAGTCATGTTTTTGGGTCTGTGGGAGGAAGCCGGAGTACCCGGAGAGAACCCACACATGCAACATGCAAACTCCATGCAGAAAGACCCAGGGGTGTACTCGAACCCAAGACCTTCTTGCTGCAGGGCAACAGCGCTACCCACTGCGCCACTGTGCAGCCTAGGCTCAAATTCAATGAATTTGAAAATCACTAGCCTACTTAAATGAAACAGGACTATGTAGCCTAGTTAAATAAGAGATGTAGTAAAAAGTCTATAAAGTAAACCCTAATAAACAAGAAATAGTTTAAAAAGGGTAAATTAATCTATTCTTGCTTTATTAAAAGTGTTCATTTTTAAAATGTGTTTACAATGTGTCCAAACATCTATTTGCATAGTTGTAGTTCATTTTAATAATGGGACATGTGAGAAGTGTATTTCACTACGCAGAAGCAGTCAGTGAATGCATCGTGAGTTTACGTGAGAGAGCGCAGCAGAGAGAAGCCCAGAGATCCGGTTCTGCGGCCATAAGTCAACATCTCCATGTTAAACTGCTTGTCTTTGAATTATAAACAGTAATTTGTGCCATAGTTTGTCCCCACGATGATCCACAGTGACTAAGTGCGATTAAGTTCGAGGTAGAAGACACTGAAGTTCAGGGCCGCTGGAAGTAATTTTAAACAGGGGGGGGCTGTGAAATTTTTTTGGGTCTTTTTTTTGGACAAAAGACCTATGAGCCTATAGGCCTAAACAAAATACAATAAATAAATGGATTGAGATTCACTACTTTACTGTCATATAGATTCAGTGCACGCAACCAGGGTCTAATCAAAACTCAAAACCCACATGTTCAAGATTAACTTTTCATTATGATTTTCTATTACTTTCCTGTGTGTAGCTTCTGTTGTTTCTTTTAACTATGATGATGTTGCTTTTACCACTTATTGTTTTTTCCTAGAGTGTTTTGAAAAGCGCTTGATATAAAATGTGTATATATATATATATATATATATATATATATATATATATATATATATATATATATATATCGCATTCTCGTCAAGTCTGTTCTCGGTAAGAACACAGGAAGATCGGACTTGACGAGAACGCGAGCACGCAGCACGTATTGTGTATTGGAACAGAAGCGTACTCGTGACGTCATCACACCCGCAGCTCTTGAGCATTTCTTTAATGTTCAAAACTATTTATACACTACACCATCATATCTTATTTAAAACTTTTTTTTTTTTAATTTCTAAAAAGTTTAATAAAATTTCTAAAAAAAATTACATAACTGTGGATATAAAACCAGCAATAGCGGGAATTTCTTTGTTGGGAGTTGTAATTGTTGTAGTTGTAGAGGCGATTGACTCTTCTTTAAAAAAAAATCAGCACTTTGTAGAAGCAAAATGAGCAATACGAGCAATATTGCTATTGCTTCGGTCGTTGGTCAGCTTTACCAGCAGGCTGAAGAGGTGGTGATGCAGCTGAGGAGACAAATCCGAGCAAGGAGAAGATTGATGCGGCAGAGGAGGCTCAGAAGGCAGGCTTTGCTCACCCATCTATTGCCAAGTGGTAGGCATTTTAAGATTGACAGCCTATTTCCTACTTTTATCTTTAAAAACATTGAGGATGGTATTAAAAACGTGATCAGGTTGAAATTGTGACTATTTTTCTATAAATAATTAAAATGAAGACCCAATTTTAAAATTAGTAACAGTAGGGTTAAGCTACTTACTGATTAAGAAAGGAAAAAACATATTTTTATGTCTGTCCACCTTTACAGTGATTAATCTATAAATTATGTGCAGTTAGTTCAGCTCATTTTTCAGTGAAATGGTAAAAATACCAGAGAAGGGAAGCCATTTGTTACATGTCCTATACTTTACTAGTTTTACAACACTATACATTTTACCTTTTTATTTCTTGAGAACTATATTAATCTGCATGTTAAGCAGTTATAGTTTTATGGTGTGAAAAGGTGAGAATTGAAAAAAACAATTATGGTAACATTTGGCATTTTTTATTTACAGGAAGAAACAGAAACAAAATATGTGAGGATAAACACCTCTGTGCCGATCCTCCAAATATTTTTTAATGAAGGGGACCTGAAACCAGCCTTCAGGCTAAACAGGGCCACCATCGTCCTCCTCCTTCAGCTGCTGCCCATCCAGAAGGTCCATGGATGGCCACAGGAGATAGAGGTGCTGCTGACCCTCTACTGGCTGGGCTGCGGTGCATCCTATAGGGAAACAGCTTGCCAGTAAGATCTCTTACCTTCTTGTCCTTAAATAGAGCCAGCAATGACACACAATTGATACATAGATTATATTAATTGGATAGAAGATTAAGACATATCAGCATATTACCTAAATTACAAGTTAATTTTACATTTGGTACAGGTCTAGTGGAGGCACGCTACAACAGACACCACGCCAAGACTGATTAACATCATTGAGCGTGCCTTTGGTGGTCTGAAGACACGGTGGCGTTCCATCTTCTTCAGGGTGCTGGAGGTCCGCCCGACATTTGCCCCAAAAGTAATCGCTGCCTGCTGCATCCTCCACAATATTTGTATAGAGGCAAGGGACCAGCTTAACGTGGAGGATGAGGAGGTCGACCCAGAAGAGGATGACCATTTTTTTCACCACCTGTGAAAAAACATTAAATAATCATTCAATAATTTCCATTCCAACTATTTTTAATTGTAAGTTTATAGGCATTGTCTATTTGTATAAGATCTTAATAGGATTTATTTCTTTGTTTTAAACCATGTTAGTAACTGTTAATAATTTGTTGAATATATTACACCTTCATTCTTTTCCAAAGATTAAACATTTGTATAAAATAAATGTGTTATTTTCATATACTATTATTACTATTGTTTTCTTTCCCTCTTTCTCCTCTCAATATTTCGTGTCCTGACTCAGAAGAAACTCACTTAGATAGGCAAAACATTTATAAAATTTATTTATTTATTTATTTTATATGCTGCTGTCGTCCTTGGCAGACATTTACAATTTATTCCAGCAAGTATTGAGTTAATAAAGCAACACACGTCAGTCAGATAAACACAAAACAAATAAATCATAACCAGCAGTATTATGCACACTAATTTTTTTAATTACACACTAACTCTGTAAACAGGCCACATAGGAAAGCTTAAAAGTATAATGTTCTCGCCTCAAACGATCTTAAAACGAACTTTTGAAGAACAACATCAGCAGAAAAGGGAATTTTTAACTTACCGCTGTGAGCTCTGTTTGTGCTGTCTCAAATCAAGCTGCGGCCGCGGTGCATTCTGGGCAAGCGGTCAGTCTGAAGAACGCACAAGTCTGCTCTGATGCATGCTCGATAAAGAGGGCGGGCGAGAACAACATCCGGGGAATTCGGCGCGTTCTTGATTTGGCGTTCTCGGGTATTGGAACAGTGCTCGGGCTGAGGCTGATGACGTGTCACAAGCACACGAGAACGCTCAAGAACGCATATTGAGAAATGGCCAGTGTGTTGCTCCAGGCTCTCTCGCTTTTTATCTTTAAACCTCTTTCCTGTAACATCTGTTTCCAAACATAAGGGCTTTTAAATCATTTTCTGTGGCTGCTCAACACGTTTGGGAACTCCTCGTGTTTCACATGGTTTGTTCTTTGGCGTGGTAACAGGGCGCTAGCCTAGCTTTAGCCAAGCCTTAGCCTCATAATGGCCTTCCGTCTCTGACTAAGTCTCCTATCTGCTGCTCTCTGTGTCTGATGTTTAGTTATTTCTCTGCCTCCTTTAGTGATAATGGTACATGTAATAAATGTAGTGTTTTTATAGCTTTGGAGGCGAGGGTGTCAGAATTGGAGACCCGGCTCCGTGCTGTTGAAAAACCGCTCCTTTGTTAGCGCAGAGCCGCATAGAGTAACTTCACGTGGCGAACCAAAAGCAGCAGCACCCGAACAAGTGGGTAACCAGGCTGGCTGGGTGACGGTTCGTAGGAAACATAGCTCTAGATCCCAGCCCCCAGATCACCACCAGCCTATCTGTGTTTCTAATAGATTTTCACCACTCAGCGACACACCCGCTGAGGAGCCGACCTTAATTATTGGCAGCTCCATAATAAGAAACATGGCACTAAAGACACCAGGGACCATAGTCAAATGCCTGCCAGGGGCCAGAATGGGCGAAATCGAATCCTACCTGAAACTGCTGGCTAAGGATAATCGTAAATACCGCAAAATTGTTATTCACGCTGGCGGTAATGACACCTGATCAACCGCTGGTTGTCTAGGTGGTGTCCAGAAAACGTGGGCTACATTGATAACTGGCGAACTTTCTGGGGAAAGCCTGGTCTGATCAGGAGAGATGGCATCCATCCTACTTTGGATGGTGCAGCTCTTCTTTCTAGCAATCTTGCCAAACATATTAGTTCTCCTAAATGCTGACAACCCAGGGTCCAGACCAGGAAGCAGAGCCATAGTTTAAAACACCTCTCTGCAGCTTCTGTACTGTTACCCACCCATTATCCTATTGAGAGGGTGTTTTTCCCACGGCCAAAACTTAACAGATCAAAAGCTGATCTAAAAGGAACAAATCATAAAAATCTAATAAAAATCAATACAGCTCACCTTGAACCAAAAAATAAAACAATTAAATGTGGTCTATTAAATATAAAGTCTCTCCCTCCAAAGACTTAAGAGTTAATGAATTGATTTCTGATAAACTGATTTATTTTGTCTCACAGAAACCTGGCTACAAGAGGACTACGTTAGTATAAATGAGTCAACTCCATCCAATTATTTAAATTTCCACATACCCAGATATACGGGAAGAGGAGGAGGATTAGCAACTATCTTTCAGTCTGATTTATTAATTAGTCCCAGGCCAATTAATAATTACAGTTCTTTTGAACATTTAACCCTCAGTTTCCCTCATCCACCTGCAAAGCAATAAAACCTCTTGTTTGTTGTTTTGAATCGTCCACCAGGCCCTTACACTCAGTTTTTGGATCAGCTGTCAGACTTCTTATCTGATTTGGTGTTAAATACTGACAAGGTTATTATAGGGGTGATTTTAACATCCATGTCGACACTGAATGTTATAACCTTAGTGTAGCCTTTAAAACTCTCCTAGATTCAATTGGTTTTACTCAAAATGTGCATAAACCGACGCACTCTTGCTTACATACTTTAGACCTTGTGCTTACATATGGCATTGATTGTGAAGAATTAACAATATTTCCTCACAACCCTGCCCTATCTGACCATTTTTAATAACCTTTGAGTTTAATCTAACTGAGTTCTCCACCCCCAAAAGAGCGTTCCATTATAGTAGATCTTTATCAGATAATGCTGTATCAAAACTTAAAGAGTCTGTTCCCTTTTTAATATCCTCAGTATTGCAGAAATACCCTGTAGATGTCAGCAATGCTGTTTCTTCCCATTCACAAATCGACACCTTTGCTAACGGTGTGACTTCCTCATTGCATTCAAAAGACCCTTCGCATAGTTAGAGCAGCATATTTTTCATCATTAATTGAAGAGAATAAAAATAATCCTAGATTTCTCTAGCTCTGTTGATCCATACATTCCCTTAGCTCTTAGCAGTAATGACTTTATGGGATTCTTCATAAATAAAATTCATGCCATTAAAAATAAAATAATTGGCATCCTCCCAAACACAATTACCTCATCCTCAGTAAGTGAGGCAGCGTTGGAGGAATCTTTAGAACCTGCACAGTGTTTGAACTGTTTAGAAGTAGTAGAGCTTTCTGAGCTATCTAAAATATTAGCTTCATCTAAACCTTCTACCTGTATGTTAGACCCAATCCCAACCAAGTTGTTTAAGGAGATATTCCCTTTGATCAGTGGCCCTATTTTGGACATGATTAATCTATCCTTAGTAAATGGATATGTACCACAGGCTTTTAAAGTAGCTGTTATTAAACCTTTACTTAAGAAACCTTCTCTTGATCAAGATGAGTTAGTTAATCACAGACCTATATCTAATCTTCTTTTCTTATCTAAAATTCTTAAGAAAGTAGTTGCTAATCAACTTTGTGAACATTTACAAAGTAATGACCTACTTGAGGAGTTTCAGTCAGGCTTCAGAGCTCATCACAGCACTGAAACGGCTCTGGTGAAGGTCACTAATGATATTCTCATGGCATCAGATAATGGACTTGTGTCTGTACTTGTCCTGTTAGATCTCAGTGCTGCATATGCTACAGTTGATCACAATATTCTCCTACAAAGACTTGAGCATACTGTGGGGATTAAAGGGGAAACCATTAGGCTGGTTTAAATCCTATCTGTCAGACAGATTCCAATTTGTTCATGTTAATAATAAATCTTCAAACTCTAGGGTCACTTGTGGAGTACCACAGAGTTCAGTCCTTGGACAATTCTCTTTACTATATATATGTATCCGTCTGTCCGTCTTCTTCCGCTTATCCGGGGTCGGGTCGCGGTGGTAGCAGCTTCAGTAGGGAGGCCCAGACGTCCCTCTCCCCGGCCACTTGGGCCAGCTCTTTCGCGGGAATCCCAAGGTGTTCCCAGGCCAGCCGGGAGACATAGTCCCTCCAGCATGTCCTGGGTCTTTCCTTGGGCCTCCTCCCGGTGGGACGTGCCCGGAACACCTCACCAGGGAGGCGTCCAGGAGGCATCCTAACCAGATGCCCGAGCCACCTCAACTGGCTCCTCTTGACGTGGAGGAGCAGCGGCTCTACTCTGAGTCCTCCCTGGATGACTGAGCTCCTCACCCTATCTTTAAGGGAGAGCCCAGACACACTACGGAGAAAACTCATTTCAGCCGCTTGTATCCGGGATCTCGTTCTTTCGGTCACGACCCAAAGCTCATGACCATAGATGAGGGTAGGAACGTAGATCGACCGGTAAATCCAGAGCTTCACCTTTTAGCTCAGCTCTCTCTTCACCACAACGGATCGGTACAGCGCCTGCTTCACAGCAGACGCCGCACCAATCCGCCTGTCGATCTCCCACTCCATCTTCCCCTCATTCGTGAACAAGACCCCAAGATACTTGAACTCCACTAGGGGCAGCACATCTTCCCCAACCTGGAGAAGGCACTCTACCCTTTTCCGGTTCAAGACCATGGTCTCGGATTTAGAGGCACTGATCTTCATCCCGTCGCTTCGCACTCGGCTGCAAACCGCACCAGTGAGAGCTGTAGATCACGCCCTGATGAAGCCAATAGGACCACGTCATCCGTGAATAGCAGAGATGCAATCCTAAGGCCACCAAAACGGATCCCCTCAACACCTTGGCTGCGCCTAGAAATTCTGTCCATAAAAGTTATGAACAGAATCGGTGACAAAGGGCAACCTTGGCGGAGTCCAACTCTCACCAGAAACGAGTCAGACTTACTGCCGGCAATGCAGACCAGACTCTGACACCGGTCGTACAGAGACCTGACAGCCCTTATTAAAGGGCCCGGTACTCCATATTCCCGGAGTACCCCCCACAGGATCCCTTGGAGGACACGGTCGAATGCCTTCTCCAGATCCACAAAGCACATGTAGACTGGTTCGGCAAACTCCCATGCCCCCTCCAGAATCCTGCTGAGGGTGTAGAGCTGGTCCAGTGTTCCACGGCCAGGACGAAAACCACACTGCTCTTCCTGAATCCGAGTTTCGACTATCGACAAACCCTCCTTTCCAGAACCCCCGAATAGACCTTACCAGGGAGGCTTAAGAGTGTGATTCCTCTATAGTTGGAACACACCCTCCAGTCCCCCTTTTTAAATAGGGGGACCACCACCCCAGTCTGCCACTCCAGGGGAACTGCCCCCGATGTCCACGCGATGCTGCACTGCCGCGTTAACCAACACAGCCCCACAACAACCAGAGCCTTAAGGTACTCAGGGCGAATCTCATCCACCCCCGGGGCCTTGCCACCGAGGAGCTTTTTAACAACCTTGGCAACCTCAGCACCAGAGATGGGAGAACCCGACCCAGAGTCCTCAGGCTCTGCTTCCGCAATGGAAGACGTATATATGCTTCCGATTGGCAAAATTATCAGACAGCATAGGATTAATTTCCACTGTTATGCTGATGACACTCAGTTTTATTTGTCGATAAATCCTGATGAATCCAATAAATTACTTCAACTACAGGCATGTCTTGATGACATCAAAGGCTGGATGACTTTAAATTTTCTGCACTTAAATTCTGACAAGACAGAAGTTGTAATCGTTGGGCCAGAGTGCTCAAAAAATAAACTTCTTAACCAATCACTTAATCTGGGTGGCATTAACTTGGCCTCTGGTAATAAAGTAAAAAATCTTGGTGTTATTTTTGACCAAGACATGTCATTTAAATCCCATATTAAACAGGTTTCCAGAGTTTCCTTTTTTCACCTCCGGAATATCACCAAAATTAGAAACATTCTGACCAGGAACAATGCTGAAAAACTAGTCCATGCATTTGTTACTTCAAGGCTGGACTACTGTAATTCTTTACTATCAGGAAGTCCACAAAATGCAGTTCAAAGTCTTTAGCTGATCCAAAATGTTGCAGCAAGAGTTCTGATGAAAATCAACAAGCGGGATCATATTTCTCCAATTTTAGCTTCCCTTTATTGGCTTCCTGTTAAATCAAGAATAGAATTTAAAATTCTTCTTCAAACGTATAAAGCCCTTAATAATCAAGCTCCATCATATATCAGAGCTCTGATTACCCCGTATGTTCCTAATAGAGCACTTCGCTCTCAGACTGCAGGTCTGCTGGTGGTTCCTAGAGTCTCTTTTTTCCCCCCAGTGTCCTGTCTAGCAATGTGGCAATAAGAATTGATGTCTTAATGCCAAATAAAGCTCGACAGATTTTGCTTTCACAAGTGGAGCAAACAGCTTTCGCCATAATGCTCCGCTTCATTTGTGCATGTAAATAGCTTTAATGTGATTCCTGCAGGGAGAATTTCAAATTATATGGACACTACAATGGGAAAGTAGGAGAGTAAAGGAAGAACAAGAAGAGAAAAAAAGAAAGAGAAGAGGTGAAAGAAAGAAGAGATAAAAGGGAGAGAATGATAAAACGTCCTTCGTCTGCTCCATCACCTGGAAAAAGAGATGCAAAAAGAACAGCACAACTAACAGACATAAAGCAACAGATACAATCGAGTAACCCGTTGATACCATTGCTAAATCATATGTATTATTATTTAAGCTGACATGTGTAATGTGATACCTGAAAAAAGTGAAAGAAAATAAATAAATAAATTATAGGCTTTCTGTATATAAGTGAACATTTAATACCTGGGACCCAGCACCTGTGGGAGTTTGTGAGAGTGCACTAGTTTAGGTGAAAATTATACAGAAGGAAATAGCTTGATAGTGGTTGTGGAGAACCAAAGACCCGCCTTCCCCGAGCACAGAGGCAGGGGTCAGGGGACCCATAACCCCGGACTCCCAAAGGGGCCACCAAAGCAGTGCGCCCGAGAGGGCCATCACAGGAAATCTGCTACCCCCCACCCCCCGAGGAAAGAGGAGAGACGACCCCGAGGAAATCCCCCAGCCACCGCAATGCCGACGCCCCCAAGAGCCGCGGGAACGAGCCCGTGGGCTCCGCCGGCAGCCAGCCGCGCTGAAGTGGTCCTGGCCATGGGCCCTGGGGGCCAGAGGCCCCAGGGGCACCCCGCCCCCGCGGCAGGGGCCCCGGCAGCCCCCCGGGGGGGATGGGCTCCGCACCTATCGGAGACTTGAGATGTTCTTGGGAGAGGGAGTGGACCGGACCCGAACCTGGAAAAAAAAAAAACTCATTCACACCATCCCTCCCTAGTCCCCCACTCACCACACACAGACATAAAAAAAGGATGCTGTATACAGATTCCCACATAACATTCACATCCAAAAATCCCAAGTGGGGGGGGGGGGTCACCACAATTCAACTATATGATTGCCTGTGCCCGACCCCCGGCCCCGCCCCCGGACCAGGCCCCCCAAAGAGGGGGGGCCAACACGACCCATACGGGCCACCCGACCAGAACCCCCCCTCACCCACTATATACCTAATAAACCCCCTCCCACCCCGACCTTACCCTAGCCACTCCTGCCCCCCATCCCTTTCTGGGGAGAGCAGAGGCGTCAGCCCCAGACCCGGCAAGCCACTGGCTACCCGCAGCAAGCCCCCGCCAAGACCCCGGACCCAGTGGCCCGCACCTCCTCCAGGCCCCAGACTCCGTGCCGCGATCGGAGATCGGGGGTGTGCAAAAGACCCCCGATCCTCCCTACGCCCGCTCAGATGTTGTGTTGTTGCATGTTGATCTCAAGTGTGTTTAAAACTGGGAGCACCGAAGGGGGTGCACGGCACAGCCCACCCCCTCTCCTGAAGGAAGCTGGTGCCAGCGCCCTCCCTCCAAGCAACTACCCAGAACCCTCAATGTCTAAATGCGAGAGGGGGTGAAGGGAGCCGTCCGAGGCGAGGCTCACACAACATAAGCGCCCCACCCCAGACGTCTTCCCCCCACCCCCATATCGTGGCCTACATGAATGTGCGTTGTCAAAATGTTTGAAGTGAAAGTGTCTAAAATGCATGATAAAATTGGGGAGAGGGACGTCACCAGAAAGTGGCAACCTCCAGTAACGCCCCCTCCCCAAAGACCTAAAAGTGTGGCGGCGTGATGGAGCAGGCAGAAGGAGGAGTCCGGGGATGGGGAGCAAAGGACTGGGGAGCCAACTCAGTGAGCCAGCTCCCCTACTGACTCCAATAGGCACCCCCACTCCCCAAAAGCCCCACCCGGAGAAAGGGGCCCCTCCAGCAGCACCAACATAGCCCGGGGGCCGGGGAGAGGCCGCAGGGCCCGCCAGCCAACCACCCACCAGGACCAACACCTCCACCTCCCCCAGCCCACCCACCAAGCCTACTGGCTTTACCCCCCCCCCCCCAAAAAAGTATAATAATAATAAAACTATTAATAATATTATATATATATATATATATATATATATATATATATATATATATATATATATATATATATATATATATATATACATACAGTGATGGGCAGTAGCGTTGCCACATGTAGCGAAGCTATTAGTTAAACTACATTTTCCAGTAGCTTGACCGTAGCGTCGCTGCTTTATGAATCAAATAACTTTCCTGTAGTGACGTTATTTTTTTCGATCAAGTAGCGACGTAGCGTCCACAAACGCTACAAAATCCAGGACATAACTAAGAAATGAAACCAGGTTTGCTATTTTGAAACAACATTCAGAGTGAACAATTAATCTGAGTTGTTGGTTGGACATGTTCATGCGCGAGCTTCTACTTTGCCTCTCCTGTCTGTATCTATCGAAACATGCGCATGCATACGGCAGTGGAATATGGCAAGCCGATTAGGCAAATTATCGTCCGTACAATAACGTGCAGTTCCAACCCGTATTTTACGCGAGCGCGCGTTTTTTATGTCACCGCGCGTTTCCAGCCAGAACACGCGATGACGTAAAAAACGTAAAATACGTGCGGTGGTGTTAATAACGTTTGGTGGCGTTTTTTTGCATATTATATTATCAGGAGGTTGTCTTTTATGTGCTCAGCCACTAGATTTAAAGGTGTTTTACCCAATAAGAACACTGCAGCACCAGACACAACCAGGAGGTCCCTGATCGTTGGGGAAAGGCAGAAAGAAGATGCACCTTCCTTTCTGATCCTTTCTAAATCCGGCTTAGTTCAATAGTAAAGTCTGATATTACACAAAACTCACTCTGCTTGTTCTCCCTACTTATGCCTTTGTTGCAGAAAATAAATGAAATCTTTAACAGATATGTTATTATTAATTCTGAAAATATTACCATGTGAATATAAATACAAAGCTGACAGAAAATGCAGCTTTATTAAGTGACCTGGTTTATTTTATTTAGCTTTTCATTTCTTTTCAACATTTAGTGAACAAGCAGAGTGAGAACACTACACAGTGCCTTTAATTTGGTACTAATAACAGTAGTTTGTTTCATAGAGTACTGGGTACTGTACTAGGCAAATAACCTTATTGTTTTATTTCTAGCAGTAATAACTTCAGTTTGTATTTTATTATGCTGCTCATAAAGCAATGTCTACACTGTGTTAGGTCAATGGCTGATCTTTAATAAATGTTTTAACCAGTGTATCAGACTCATTTTCGATTAGTACAACGTTAAGTAGCTTCTGATGTAGTTAAGCTACTTTTAACACATTTGTGTAACTTAGCTTACTATATTTCTATAGGTGATAGCTTTTGTGTAGTGAAGCTTAAGTTATTGTTGAGTAACTGAAAGCTTAGCTCACTACACTGGACAAGTAGTTTGCCCAACACTATATATATAAATAAATAAACAAATAAATTAATAAGATGGGGGACCCTGGCCAGCCAGCCCGCACGAGCCATCCCAAACCCCACCCCCCAGGTGAAACCCGCACCGGGAAACCACACGGACCAGGACCGGGACAGGGGGCCGGACACAAGCCCACCAGAACGTCCACCCCCCCTCCCCCCACCCGTAGATTTAACCCCTCCCCAACACTAACATTCAAACATCTCACCATACATTCGACAGTAGACATCCAGGCTGGGTAAGTCACTACTCCCCCTCCCTCCCCTCCCCCCACTAGCAGAGTGCCAACCCAAAGAAGGGGAAGAGCATCTGCTCTCAGATGTTAATCACTATGCCGCCCTACCAGCTCAACAGGCCCCGAGGCCCCCCAGCGCACCAGAGGCCTCGTGCAGGGACAGACACACGGGCGCACGCCGGCCCAGACCCCAAGCGGCAACCCCCACCCCCCCACTCCCCGGAACCGGAACCCCCGAGGTCCCGCCGGGGCCCCCCAGGACCCACCCAGCGACAGCACAGTTACCAGGTCAGTAACCCACATCCGTCACCGCGTAGCTCCCCAAGAGCGCCGCAAGCGGCACTGTAGGCCAACCGTAGGCCTCCCAAGCTCCTCCCAGATGGGGTCAACAGACCCTGGAGTCAGACCCACCAAGCGCCCCACTCCGAGTGCCCCCAGAGCCCCAGGAACCCCTCCACCCAGCCACTGTGCCCTGCAGGAAGCAACCTACCGCCCCCCATTCCACTAAGTGATGGTGCTAATCAAAGGAGCCCAAAGAGATTGATCAGATGTGGATGCAGATGCTGTCTCAAGATTAATATGATCCAACAAAAGATCTCTATACTGATTGATACTGAGATTCTCCTTACTTTTCCAATTCATGAGGATAGTTTTCTTTGCGATACATAGTGCAATGAAAACCATGTAAACTATGTTATTCCCCAGAGGGCTTTCCTCAAAATTACCAAGCAAGCAAACTGATGGGGAAGGTGTAAAGTTCCTAGAGTCTCTAAAAGTGGAATGGGAGGCAGATCCTTTAGCTATCAGGCTCCTATCCAGTGGAACCAACTCCCAGTTTTGGTCCGTGAGGCAGGCACCCTGTCTACTTTTAGAACTAATCTTAAAACTTTCCTTTTTGACAAAGCTCATAACTAGAGTGGCTCATGTTACCCTGAGCTACCTCTATAGTTATGCTGCTATAGGCTTAGGCTACTGGAGGACACCAGGATCTATTTTTCTCACTCTATAGAGTTCTACTGTTCTTCAATTATGCATTGCGTGTCGTCATTTCTGCTTACAACTTTCTGTTCTCTTTTATCTTCATAGTAGGTACACCTGGTCTGGCGTTCTGTTAACTGTGACATCATCCAAAGAAGACAGCTCACCCGCTATTACCATCTAATGTAGAACAGATTACTGGGTCAATGTGTGCTTCTGTGCTTTTTTGTCTGTCTTGTTGTGTCTCTGCTCTGTCTTCTGTAACCCCCAGTTGGTCGAGGTAGATGATCGTTCATACTGAGAAGGTGGTTTTCCTTCCCGTTAATGGGGAGTTTTTCTTCTCACTGTCGCTTAATGCTTGCTCAGTATGAGGGATTGCTGCAAAGCCATGGACAATGCAGACGACTCTCCCTGTGGCTCTACGCATTTTCAGGAGTGAATGCTGCTTGTCGGGACTTTGAAGCAATCAACTGGTTCCCTTATATAGGAAATTTTTGACCAATCTGTATAATATAATTGATTTTGACCTTGTAAAGTGCCTCGAGATCACATGTTTCATGAATTGGTGCTAAATAAATAAAATTGAATTGAACATATACACACATATACATATATATATATACACATATATATACACATATATATATATACACACATATATATATATATATATATATATATATATATATATATATATATATATATATATATATATACATATATATATATATATATATATATATATATATATATATATATATATATATATATATATATATATATTAGTGCTGTCAAACGATTAAAAATTTTAATCGCGATTAATCACATAATGTTGATAATTAACTCGAGATTAATCGCAAATTAATCGCATATTTTATCCTTTTATTTCTGAAAATGTAATAGCCTGTTTGGGCATTTTAATATGCAATTTTGCAATAAATGACACTAATAAAATACATGCTTGTACAAAAAATATTTTTAATTTTGTTTTTTTTCAAGCACTTTTCAGAATTGGAATGAAAACATCCTGGTGCCAAATGTTAAACTCTGGACTATAATGGCTAAATGACTAATCATGATGCCCTGATGTTTACAGTGTGTAAACAAATGTGTAAATAAATACCTGTTTTCATGCCGATATATTTTTTTGCCTCTTAAACAAAGATAGACATGGTATTCTGCACCAAGTAATCTACTTTCAGCAGTTATCACCGGTTATTGCACCATAAACTGCAGAAAATACGGGCAGAGTTGCTCTGTCTGCCTTTACTACCGTCACCTCCTATGGTGGAGGGAGATTTCAGCTGGATACACTCAAATGTAGTGCAGGCACCTATTTTAGAGCCCAAATAAGCGATTTCACTTTCAGAAACCTGCCCAAAAAAAACGCAACCCGTGACTCATGAAATTTAGAAGCGCTTTTAGAAAAAAGAAGCCCAAAGTCGCATGTGTCCGAGGGTAAAAGAAACTTCGCGCTCACTGTTGCGCAGCGCTGGTCTGTTTTGCTACAGTTTTCTAGCACTCTTGAAACTACGGAAAGCGCCGAGGGTAAAAGAAACACAGTCCGGAAAGCGCGGCGGGGGAAAAAACATTAGAGAACGGTGTGTGTGTTTTGACACACGATTAACGGCGACAAAAAAATTGTCGGCGTTAAAATGGGTTTACGTTAACGCCGTCAATAACGCGTTTAACTGACAGCACTAATATATATGTACATGTTTGTGTGTGTGTATATATATATATATTATATATATATATATATACACACACAGGACTGTCTCAGAAAATTAGAATATTGTGATAAAGTTCTTTATTTTCTGTAATGCAATTAAAAAACATGAAATACATTCTGGATTCATTACAAATCAACTGAAATATCGCAAGCCTTTTATTGTTTTAATATCGCTGATTATGGCTTACAGCTTAAGAAACCCAAATATCCTATCTTAAAATATTAGAATATCGTGAAAAAGTATACTAGTAGGCTATTCAACTAATCACTTGAATCGTCTAATTAACTCGAAACACTGCAGGGTTTCCTGAGCCTTGAAAAACACTCAGCTTGGTTCAGTAAACTAAATCACAAGTATGGGGAAGACTGCTGATCTGACTGCTGTCCAGAAGACCATCATTGACACCCTCCATCAGGAGGGTAAGACACAAAAAGAAATTTCTCAAAGAGCAGGCTGTTCACAGAGTGCAGTTTCAAAGCACATTTACAAAAAGTGTGCTGGGAGGGGGAAATGTGGCAGGAAACGCTGCACAACCAAGAGAGGTGACCGCAGCCTTAACAGCATTGTGAAGAAGAGCCGCTTCCAGAATTTGGGGGAGCTTCTAAGACAGTGGACTGAAGCTGGAGTCCAGGTATCAAAAGCCACTGTTCACAGACGTGTCCGGGAAATGGACTACAATAGCCGTATTCCCACGGTCAAGCCACTTCTGAACTCAAGACAACGGAAGAAGCGTCTGACTTGGGCTATGGAAAAGAAGCACTGGACAGTTGCAGAGTGGTCCAAAGTCCTCTTTTCAGACGAAAGCAAGTTTTGTATGTCATTTGGTAGTCAAGGCGCCAGAGTCTGGAGAAAGGCTGGAGAGGCGCGAAATCCAAGTTGCTTGAAATCCAGTGTGAAGTTCCCACAGTCAACGATAGTTTGGGGAGCCATGTCAGCTGCTGGTGTTGGTCCACTGTGTTTCATCAAGAGTAAATGCAGCTGTGTACCAAGAGATTTTAGAGCACTACATGCTTCCATCTGCTGAAAAGCTCTATGGAGATGATGATTTCATTTTCCAGCATGATCTGGCACCTGCCCACAGTGCCAAAACCACCAGTAACTGGTGTACTGACCATGGCATTACTGTCCTTGATTGGCCTGCCAATTCCCCTGATCTGAACCACATAGAGAATTTGTGGGGTATTGTGAAGAAGCTGAAAGCCAGACCCAACAATGCAAATGAGCTAAAGGCCGCTATTGAAGCATCCTGGGCATCCATAACACCTCAGCAATGCCGCAGGCTGATTGCCTCCATGCCACGCCGCATTGATGCAGTAATCTGTGCAAAAGGATTCCCAACCAAGTACTGAGTGCATTAACGGACATTTTCAAATGTTTGATTTTGTTTTGCTGTTATAATTTTTTTTTTACTTGGTCTGAGGAAATATTCTAATATTTTGAGATCGGATTTTTGAGTTTTCTTTAGCTGTACGCCATAATCAGCGATATTAAAACAATAAAAGGCTTGCGATATTTCAGTTAATTTGTAATGAATCCAGAATGTATGACATTTCATGTTTTTTAATTGCATTACAGAAAATAAAGAACTTTATCACAATATTCTTATTTTCTGAGACAGTCCTGTATGTGTATGTATGTGTATATATATATATATATATATATATATATATATATATATATATATATATATATATATATATATATATGAAATATGCAAAATATTTCAGAACATGACTTTCTCAGTACTTGGAAATATTTCTCTGAGCCTGAATCAGTTGAAGGCAGGCGAGCTCCTCACCAGAGCTGAGATCTTCTATGTCCACCATGCTGGAAATGTAGAAGTCCAGCAGCTCCTGATCTGTGATATCAGAGCGTGTCATCATCAGTAGAACGGGACTTCATTTCCCTCTCAAAGCAGGTTGGAAATCTGTGTGGAAAGATGAAAACAAAGACTCTCTGGACTGTTTTATCTGCTGGGGGCCTTGTTCCAGAGGCTCCTTAGACACTTTCACAAGCCATTACTGCAGCTGCTGGATTCAGGAAGCTGCATCTTCTTCTTGGTCTCATTGTAAATGTGTGCAGCGCTACCTGGTGGTACTGATTGGTAGAGGAAGAGCTGAAAGGTTGGAGGTGTTTGTCAGAGGTCTGTGATGATGGAAGCCTCTCCCTGGTTTGTGAGTCTGAGCTCAGAGATCAGATCTTTGATTCTTGTTGAACTCTTTGTTGAATGTGATGCAGCTTCTCCTTTTTAATGTTTGTATTTCTGGATCTTCCAGTGTGGCCACAGCAGATTTCCACAGGGCTCTTTATTCTTTCCTTCCTCCATCTGTGTGTGGGAGTGTGGATGGAACAGGGATCCAGAGTTGGTGTCATTGTTTAGATTGGTTGTATTTTAATGCTGATTAAGCCGGGCTTACACTGTACGAGTTTTTGCCCTTTTCAGGCCGATTCTTCAGTCGTGCGAGCATTTTTTGAATCAGGCCGAATCTCAGCTTGATTGTACAGGGGGGTGGAGGGGTGACTGGCTTCTCACGACTACCTCCCGATCAGAAATAGGACGATCGGTTGAAAATCAAACATGTTTGAAATTCAGTCGGCCGTCGTGAGGTTTTCGTGAGCGCATCCTGCTGTTCAAGCAGAGCTACGAGGGCGCGCCCCTCCGGGGCCCGGACGTCGGCTCGCGGGGGGGTTGGGGAGGGCGAGCGTTCCGGTCCGCGCAACGCGCTGGCCGTCTGTTTCCGTACGCCTCCGCTCGCGCGGGGGTGCGGGCCGGGCGGTCTGCCGTGCCGCACAGCCGGCGGGGCGTCTCGTCTTTCTTCTCTCCCCTCCGTTACCCCCCGACGCCCGGCGCCGGCGGGTACCCAACTCTTCCCCCTGTTCCGTAGGGGGCACGACGTACAGTGTGAGCACTCCGGTCGCGTCCGAGCATCGCGCCGTACAGTGTGAGAACACAGATCATGAGCGGTGAACTTTTAAACCCCGCGGTTCCGTCGCACAGTTTGTGATGTATATAAGTACCAAAGCAGGTGGAGCTTCAAGAAATGTTGACTTAGTTTCCTGATGTCCTTTTAGGCTTCAGGCTATTTCTGTAGGTTGTTACTGAGGGATTTCCTTTCTTCTCTCTGTTGGAGCTTTTCCTCTGTTTGGACAAATGAGTTGTGCTACAGCGGCACCAACTGTCCTCACTACATCCACTACAGGTTGTAATGTTTCATCATCATCATCATCATCATCATCATCATCATCAGAGCCCAGGTGTCTGTCTGCTCTCAGCTCTTCTTTCTTTCTCTGGATTTTTACAACAAGTGGACGTGTCCAAATGTTGGACTGGTCCTTTCTCAGTGGAGGACAATGTGTGTCTGAGAGACATGTAATGTCCATGTTTGCTGCTGAAAGAGACTGATGGTCTGACCCCCCTCCTCTTTTCAGGGTGGAGCCTGCTGGAGTCCGATGGTTGACACCAGGTCCGAGGAAGTGTAAGTGTGTTTTTCATTTGATTCATGACAACAAAGCAGCTCACATTCAACCATCTTCAAACTGTCCATCACTCATTCAGGAGTCATCATCAAAGTGTCAATAAATGATCAATAACTGCAGCTGGATTGTCTTTGTTCTCTCCATCAGATTCCTGTCAACTCACAATCGACACATACACAGTGAGCAGAAAACTCAAACTGTCTGAAGACAACAGGAAGGTGACATGTGTGGAGGAGCTTCAGTCATATCCTGATCATCCAGACAGATTTGATGTTTATCAGCTGCTGTGTAGAACTGGTCTGACTGGTCGCTGTTACTGGGAGGTCGAGTGGAGAGGAGACGTTCATATATCAGTGAGTTACAGAAGAATCAGGAGAAAAGGAGACATTAGAGACTGTTGGTTTGGATGGAATGATCAGTCCTGGAGTCTGAGCTGCTCTGATGGTGGTTACTCTGTCTGTCACAATAACAGAGAAACTTTCATCTCCTTCTCCGTCTCTAGCAGAGTAGCAGTGTATGTGGACTGTCCTGCTGGTATTCTGTCCTTCTACAGAGTCTCCTCTGACTCACTGATCCACCTCCACACCTTCAACACCACATTCACTGAACCTCTGCTTCCTGGCTTTGGGTTCTGGTTCCCTGGTTCCTCAGTGTTTTTGTGCTGATTGAGTCTAAAGAGTCTCCTCCTGTCAGAGAAAGCCTCTCCCTGTTGAACAGATAGTTCAGTCTGTTCATGTCTGTCTCTTTCACTCAGGAACACGTTTTCACATTCATGGATTCAATCTGTTTCTTTGTGAAACTCTTCTAAATGATTCCTTGGTAACTTCTTCCTCTTCCAGTCCTTTAAAGATGGAAGCTGGGATTATTCCAGGATCCACATGTTGTTTTTCTGCCTGTTTCCAGTCAAAGCTTCACTCTGAATATCAGCATGTTGACTTTCTCTCTTGGTTTTTTACTTTCATTCATCAGTCAGATTTCATTGAAATGTTGGCCAGTTTTTCTCAATCTCTGGACATTATCTGTTCCTGTCGGCTTCTATTTTTCTAAACACTTTTTACATTCACATGTTAAATCTTCCTTTTGTATATTTGCTGCAGTTCTACTTCATGTGTTTTAATGAGCAATAAACAGATTTTCTTCTTCTGTGTTTGATTCATTTGCTGCTCATTCTCTTTGGTTCCTCTGAACATTTTTCAATATTTCAATAAAACTCTGATGCTTGTTTTGAAAAAAAATGTTTTTAACTCCAGTACAGGAGTTATTTATGGGGGGTTTGCAGAATACTAAACTGTTTTCAGAACTATCTCCTGATTCTCAATGGTATCTTAGTTAACTCCTAGAAACTGGCCAGGTCCATTACTTACAACTAATGGCTGAAGTGTCAGAAAGCATATGTCTGCTGGAGTTCGAATGTCTTCAGGGTTGTTAATCCAACCCCTTTGGGATTCCTTGAGGAGTTGTTAAAAGGACATGTTTGGGGTTGGACGATGAGACAACAGCTTAGGACCGCGCAGAAGACGCTTCGGGGTTATAGGCTATATGAAGTTGATGGTAAAAGTTTGTAAGTGTTGTCTCCCTTTTTGGAATTCCAAAATGAAATAAATGTATAAATGTTTGTTTCTTCCTTTGTGACCAAATTCATGGACCGGGGAGACGGGCCGTGGTGAAGCCACAGGAAACAGACCCGGAATCATAAGAAGATGCAAACAGATTATTAAGGAAACTACGTAAAAAAAAAATTTAAAAAATAAACTACAGCTAAAACATGGACTGGAGAACAGGATGTAACTGGGTGAGGCCAGAGAAAGACGATTCCCAGAGAGCTTTTATAAAGTTATTTTTTATTTTTACACGGAGTGGAGCAGGATGTGAAGCAACATTATAGAAGCAAGTCGTAGTAGAAACAGCTGAAAAAGCCTCCTGTGGATCTATGGACTCATTTTACTCCAACCCAAAAACATCTGCCAGACAGAAATGTACAGCATCTACTGGTGACTCCCGCTGCTCTGGACCCCTGGACATCTCGGTGCTGCTCGGACCCACTTCTACCTTCGCTCACTGCTCTCTCGGACACCTGTGGCCCCGCCACCAAGCAAGCGCTGAGTCCACACCTCCTCCTCCCCGGTCTGGCTTCCAAACTTACGTCCAGCAGCACGTTCCCCTCGTTCCCTCCATTTGTTAATTCCTTCTCCCTTTTCCCCAGATTGGTCCGGTCTTATGTTCACTTGGTTCCCGTCCCGACTCAACTCCACTCAGACAGTACTCTTTCCGTGATCCTAGTAAAAATAAAACTTTTTCTAAACTACCTGTTTTCCCGAGTGTTTTCTGCATGTGGGCGAAACACATCAAGCCAAACATGACAACATTGTTCTAATTAAAAAGTGTTCATACTTAAAAGAAAGTTACGTTTTTGTCTGATAAATGGTTGTGGGGGGGGGGGGGGCAAAGCAGAGACTGATTATTGTAATGTGAGATCTGTGTTAAATTAAAATGTCTGACATCATCATAGTGTTGGTTTTGTGTCCTGCATTGTCCAGGCTGGGGTTGGCCTTGTATGATCATAGGATTAATTTATCCTGAATGTGAATACAGGTGTGAAGTAGATGATGTAGTGATGAAAGCTGCTGTCTTTGGTACTAGTCATAGTTTATGGAGGTTTTCTGAGGGACAGGGAGGGAAGGGAGCTGAAATTATAAAGTGGAGCGGTGAGTGGACTGAACCGTTTAGTTAAAAGTGAGAAGGAAGAAGTTGATGCTGCAGAGATTAAAGTGAACCAGGTGATGATGTGGAAAGTGAAGAAGAGGATGGAGAGGCTGTCCAGGATGACACCAAGGCTCTGAAGCTGAAAGGTGGAGAGATACAGGAATGGTCAACGGATAATTTAAAAGTACCAGATTAGGTTCAAGTGTACTTGTGGCATGATGTCCACTGACCGGGAATAGATGGGCTGAATAGAAAAAAATGTCAGTCAAATTGATTATTTTTGCTTTAACCCCTGATTTAGAGGGAATGTCAGTCAGAAAGGAAAATCAACATTAAAAACATTCAAAAAAGTAAAAAAAACAAAACTGGACTTTTTTATGAAGTTTGAAGACATTTAGCTTCCCATCCAGGAAGCTTTCTCAATTTAAAAAGTCTGGAGTAATGTGGCGTTCCAAGCTTTTTTCTCTGCTCTCTGCTTGCTTGCATTTTCCTGCCTTTTACTTTTTATCTCCTTTTTATCTCCTAACCTAAACCACAGAAAGTTGGATTTAGTTTTTATTTATTTATTTTCTTTTTATTTTCTTTTACTTATTTTTTGATTTGGATTTTGAAAAGATGCCTTCCTTCAACACAATGGACTTTGACAAGCTTTTACAGAAGATAGCTGTTATGGAACTGAAAATCTGTCGACTTGAAGTGAATTATGATGTAAACGCCGCGAATGGAAATGATACGACCCTGCCCGTGATTCCGAGCGGTGACCACCAGCCCAGCGACTCAGCGAACAAACAGTTCCCTGAGGAAAATGAGAATCCCTGGACCACTCTGGGTGCAAGACCAAAGGACCAACGAACCCCACGCCTAGACAAAGAAAACTGGCCGAGACTACAGAGAGATGTCCCAGGACAAGTAAAACAACAGCGGGCTGTTCCCACAACAAATGATAGGAGTAAACCTGCTGGAAATGCTGGAATTCCTTTACGAAACAGATTCGCTCCGCTCCAAAATGTGACCCAGGAGGACAAAAACCAGAGGTATGTCAACGATTTTCGTTCTAAGACATCAGAGAAAAGACATGCCACAGGGCCAAGGACCCTGATATTATGCAATGGTTCTGTAAGGGGGATTAAACATTTCTGTAACAAGAAAAATACAGAGGTGTTGATTTATAACGATGGGAACTGTGGCCTGGTGTCTGATTTAACAGACATCCTTCAGACAGACCTTCCAAGGATCTTGAGAAAACGTCCGACCTTGGAAAACCTCATAATACAAGCTGAAGCCCTGAAGGACGTCAACCGGATAAGAAAATCAGAAGTATTAAAAGAGGATTACATTCGTTTGTTGAAACTTGTTGATGGCCTGAATGTCAAGGTTCTTCTTAGCGGGCCTCACCCACCCGCTAACTGCGGAGACGAGATTTTTTCCAGAATTCTGATGCTAAACAAATGGCTGGAAAAAACATGCAAAGAAACAACTGTAACCTTCATAGACAACTTTAACATATTTTGGGAAAGAAGACATCTGTTCAACAGAGATCGTTTCTCTCTAAATAGGTCAGGTGCAAAACGGCTGATTTCAAACATCTTCTATTCTGTGAACCATGCGTCATCAGCTTTGTCCCAAAACAAGGAACATCCAGTGCCAAAACAAATGATAAGCCCAGTGCAGCCCGAACAAGCCAAGATAAAGATGGCCAGAAAGATGACACAGAATGAGGCGTTGTCAGAGCTACAGGACGATTCATCCCAGATCTCAGCAGGACAACGAAAGGACCAAGAACCTCCATCTTCACAAACACCGGTCCAGACTGGACCCGCCTCCCCTTCTTCTCCACAAAGCCCAGAAGTTCCTTTTCTGGAATTTTCTCATAACATGAACAAAGTATTTAAGATTGGCCTACAGATGACATCCTCTCCACATAGCCACTCTGCTGTGAATAAACCAGGATTCTCCAAAGGCCTCAGAGCCTCAGATCCTTCTCCTCCACGTATCACAGAACACTCTGGTACTGAGGAACTCCAAATTACTTCGCTGTGATACAGATTGGGCCCTGGCCACACGTTTATCAGACATGAGAGTTCCCAGCATCAGCCGGGGCCTTTCGCCGGAGATTATGGAATATCTGTGATAATACGTGGCAGAAATAAGAAAAACAAAAGGATAAACAGGAACAAATACTTAAAAATCATAAACTGTCAGATGCAACCTGTCACAGAGACATCATCAACCACTAAGTCATATAAACTGGGTTTATTAAATATTAGATCTCTGTCAGGAAAATCCCTTTTAATTAATGACTTCATTATTGACAATGATCTTGATGTAATGTTTTTAACAGAAACATGACTGCATGAATTTAGTGAAGCAGCTATACTGATGGAGTCGACTCCTCCAAACTACAATTTTCTTTGTGAAAGCAGACAGCAAAGGAAAGGTGGAGGAGTAGCAACATTGTTTAATGATTCACTAAAGTGTAAAAAGGTGTTTTTAGGAAAATTTGACTCTTTTGAACATTTGGCTCTCCAGGTAAAGGGCCCGGTACGAACTATGTTTCTGAATGTGTACAGGCCTCCTAAGTCCACATCAAACTTTTTTAATGATTTTAGTGACCTGCTGTCTGTGATATGTGTTGATTATGACTGTTTAATTATTGTTGGAGACTTCAACTTTCACGTTGACAACCCTGAAGACAGAAGTGCAAAAGAACTGTGTGACACACTTAGAAACTTTGGTTTAAGTCAACACGTTAAACAGCCAACACACAAACAGGGACATATTTTAGACTTGATCATCACTAAAGGTCTAAAGATTTCACAGGTCAATGTAACTGATGTTGCCTTATCCGATCACTTTTCTGTTACCTTTGAAAGCATAATTACCAGCGACTCATTTAGCCAAAGGGACATCGTAAGAAAACGCACCTTTAAGGACAATGCCGCGGAAACTTTTATTCAAGCTTACTCTGATACTTCAACCTTGGGCTGCAACTCAGTAGATGAGCTAGTAGATAACTTTCAGTCTAAAGTCTCAGACATCATTAACTGCATTGCTCCAGTCAAAGTGAAGTTTTTTTCCGGGAAGAAAAAATCTCCTTGGAGAAATGCTCCATCAGTTAGAAGTGAAAAAAGGGAATGTCGAAAAGCTGAACGCAGGTGGAGAAAGAATAGACTCCTAGTTCACTACGACATCTATAAAGAGAGACTTTACAGATATAACTTACAACTGAAAAATGCAAGAGAATCTTTCTTCTCTGAGATCATCAAGAAAAACATTAATAATGCTCGTGTCTTATTTTCCACAGTTGACAGGCTAACAAATCCTCCTGTGTCCGTGACTTCCGAACTCCACTCCACCAGGGCCTGCAACGAATTTGCTAACTTCTTTACTGAAAAAATCCTAAAAATTAGAGGATCACTTTGTACTACCATATCAACACCAGAACCAATGCTTTATTCAGCTGGAACTATTTCTGACAAAATGTCCCATTTCAGCGAAATAAACCACAAAAGCTTAGAGCAGATCATTCAGCAGCTAAGTTCCTCCTCCAGCTGCCTTGATGTTCTACCCACAGCTTTCTTTAAAAAAGTTTTTCCTGGCATAGCGTCTGATTTGACTCAGATAATAAACGCGTCCCTTCTGTCAGGTGTTTTCCCCCAGTCCCTAAAAACAGCAATTATCAAACCACTGCTGAAAAAGAACAATTTAGACAAACTTCTACTCCAGAACTACAGGCCCATCTCAAACCTCCCCTTTATCAGTAAAATTATTGAAAAAGCTGTATTTCAACAATTAAACACCTTCTTAACAACGACCAGCCGCTTTGACGTATTCCAGTCAGGTTTCCGCGCTCACCACAGTACAGAGACCGCCCTTATCAAGGTGTTTAATGACATCCATATAAATACAGACTGTGGAAGAACCACCGTGCTGGTACTATTGGACCTTAGTGCAGCATTTGATACTGTTGATCACTCCATTCTGTTAGAGCGCCTGGAGAACTGGGTCGGCCTCTCTGCTACAGCTCTCCACTGGTTTAAATCCTACTTAAAGGACAGGGACTTTTTTGTATCAGTAGGTAACTTTACATCGAAGATTACAAAAATCACATGTGGGGTTCCCCAAGGGTCCATCCTGGGTCCCCTCCTCTTCAATATCTACATGCTCCCTCTAGCCCAGATAATAAAAAATAACAACATCAGCTACCATAACTATGCAGACGACACACAGCTCTACATCACCATGTCACCAGGTGACTATGAACCAATTCAAGCACTGAGTAAATGCCTAGAAGAAATCAATGCATGGATGTGTCAAAATTTTCTGCAGTTGAACAAAAACAAAACAGAAGTAATAATATTTGGACCAATAGAGGAGAGATCAAAAGTTAGGTCACAGCTTCAGTCGCTTCAGCTAAAAACCACTGATCAGGCCCGAAATCTGGGAGTAGTGATGGACTCAGACCTGAACCTCCAAAAGCATCTAAAGACAATTACAAGGTCAGCTTTCTACCACCTGAAGAACATTTCTAGGATTAAAGGACTGATGTCTCAGCAGGATCTGGAAAAACTAATCCATGCGTTTATTTTTAGTAGAATTGATTACTGCAACGGTGTTTTCACAGGACTTCCTAAAAAGTGGGTCAGACAGCTGCAGCTGATCCAGAACGCTGCTGCCCGCGTCCTCACTAAGACTAAGAAAGTAGAGCACATAACACCAGTTCTAAAGTCCTTACACTGGCTCCCTGTATCTCAGAGAATAGACTTTAAAATACTTCTGTTAGTCTATAAATCTCTAAATGGCTTAGCACCTAAATACATCACAGACTTGTTATCAGCGTATAAACCCTCCAGACCACTAAGGTCTTCTGGCTCCAGCCTACTCTGCATACCTAGAACCAGAACTAAACAAGGAGAAGCAGCATTTAGTTCCTATGCTCCACTTATCTGGAACAAACTTCCAGAAAACTGTAAAAGTGCAGAAAGCCTGAGTTCCTTTAAATCGAGATTAAAAACACATTTGTTTAGAATTGCCTTTGAATGTTCAAGTTAAAATGTTTTACTGTTTTCAAATGTTCTTTTTTGTTTCTACACTATCCCTACTTGCTTTTATTCTGTTTTATTTTCCAATATTTTAATCATGTAAAGCACTTTGCATTGTCTCTGTACTGAATTGTGCTATATAAATAAATTTGCCTTGCCTTGCCTTGCCTATATTATTGCCCCAAAAAAGGTTTTGTTATGGCTAAGATAACATGCAAACTGAACCAAAACTGGTCCCCCCCTTTTCAATGGGGAGTCGTTAGGGTCATTGTGTTCTGCCCAACATTCTCAAATGTTAACTTATCTATGACAACTTTGCCCTAATTAAAAATAAAAAGTCTTCATCATTCAGATGTGCTGCTGCGTCAAATAAAAGTTTCAGTTATGGGCCACACAAAATCAGTCCAGGGGCCAGAAATGGCCCCCGGGTCACCCTTTGAACCCCCCTGCTCTAAATGCTGAAGCAGATCCAGTTTGGCTGAATTCATCCACCTGCAGCTCGAACCCATCAGAACCTGACGGGTCCTGGGGAGAAGTCCATTTAGTGCTGATAACCGCTGACAGGAAACTGCAGTCAGATTAAAGCGGCTGACGAGGCTTTTTCTGAGGAATTACCTGCAGTCTGAATGAAAATAATGACAATAATAGTTTATCAGGAGAAAAACCGGGTTCTGACTTCTGGAACATTAGACGGTCCGGACCAACGGTTCTCCTGAAGGAACCTCAGTCCTGATCGTTTTACGTGAAAAACATTCATCACATCTGCAGTAAATCATTTAAAACCTTCAGTCACCGTCCTGACTGCCACCATCTGCTGCAGGTCCAGGTCCGAATCGTCTGGGCCTCCATCCCCGGTGTGTATCTGGACCGAACCGGGCCGGTCCTGCTCGCTGCTAAGCACTGCATTCAGACCCTTTTTATGCATCTCAGCGTTTCCTGTAGCAGCGAGCCGCCAGCAGCGGATTCTCATCCCTCTGATGAACTAAAGCAGCTCCTACGGGCCTGTTGGAGCGGATCAGAACATTTGGTACCAGCTGATCAGAACATTTGGTACCAGCTGACACAGCATCAATAACCCAATCACACATCGTCTCCTGAAGCCGGGCCTCATTAGGAGCTGGTGTTTGATCACTAAAGCATTTAGCTGTGATGGCTCCATCAGACAAACACGCCGTGTTCTGACCCGGTCCAGATCGCACCCTCTGGGTCCGGTTCCCTGCAGAGCTGAGCAGTCTGGATGGATGGAGGAGTCTGTTTCATGCAGGGAACCGGTGGAGAGGCAGGAACTCTGACATGTTGCTGATGTTCTGCAGGCCCATCTGACCCGGCTTGTTTAAACATGTCAGGAATAACCGGATCATAATGCCACCGTGGAGCACCTCTCAGCACCGGCTGCATGTTTTTCTCCGACCAGAACCAGAACTGTTTGTTTTCTCCTCAGGCTGAGAGGCCACCGAGGCCGTCCTGGTACCAGAGCCGCTCCAAACGCACCCAGAGGTCCAGATAAACCCGGCCTGACCCTGACAGTCTGGAAGGAAATTAAACCATAACAGTGAGAATGGACTTCAGAACCAAAGGTTCTGAGGAACAGATGGGTTCTGACTGCCGGCCCAGATAAAGGCGAGGCCCGCTTCCATCTCAGGGTCGCTCCAGATGAACGGGTTCACGGGACACGGGTCGGTCCAGACGGGGAGATGGAGCTTTACCATCTATGCTGGTGTTTGTGTGTGACCCGTTTCCTGTTTTCTAGTGTGGCTGGACCTAATGGAACCAGAACCGGTCCCTAAAGCTGCAGGGTTCCAGGTTTGGGTCCAGGTGAACCTTCAGAACCAACTTAAACAGCCGCAGGTTCAAATCTGGAAAAGCAGAGAGTTTCTCTAATGCTGCTTTTAGCCAGAACAACAAAGCTGTAATAGGAACAGCGGGTCAGCGCCGCAGTAGAACCAAAAGAACAGCACCGACCAAGAATATTCAGGCACCGAGAGACAAACTTCTGAAGAGAGTTTGTGAATGTAAGTGTCTCGATATCTGAGGAGAACCGGCAGACTGGTACCAGAAAGGCAACAGAAGCCCAGACAACCACTGGTCCCGTCCAAGTTCAGCAGAACTTAGAATCCAACTCATCTCCATCGTCTTATTTCTACTGCAGTAAATCTGAATATCTTAGTTTAGGGGTTAAAATTCTGATTCCATCTGCAGATCAGATTATTTAGCTGCTCAAATCAAGGAGAAATAAACTAATTTTACTTTTTGTTCCTTGTTGCAGTGTTCAGGTACCAGGTTACAGGAACAGAATATTTTCCTTCATTAGTAAACGGACCTTCTAATAAAACCGACCCACCCCTGAAATAAACGTCTGGCTCCACCAACGTGATTCTGGACCGAGCTTCAGACAGACGGACTCAGATCTGATTCTGCTCAGTGACCCGGGTCCTGAGGCAGCTAAACAGGCCCAACCATGACCCGTCCTCCACCGTGCTCAGCAGCTGACACCGGCTCTGTTTTTAGGTTTCTACCGTCTCGGTGCTGTAAATGGTCCAAAGCACTTTGGTCCCCAACTCTTCCTTCAGACGCAGATTTAGGAACCAAAGCTGAGCTTCATCTTCTCTTTACTGACGATTTCAGACAATCTGTGAACCGTGTTGCTGCAGCAAAGTTAAACTGGGGTTAAGATCAATTAGTTTATTCCATTTGTGGGAATTAGGCGCTTCTGTAACTCAGCATCCTGTAACAAACTTTAAAACCCAGAGAGACGACATGAAACCTGAACTAAAACCTTTAAACGGCTGAAAGCGGACCCGGCTGGACGAGTGAGACCCTGCTGACCCGTCTGGGTGGTTCATGGACCTCAGCGTTTAGTCTGGAGGAGGTTAGTAATGGATGCAGATGATGAAGAGGAAGGCAGAGCAGCTCAGACGGCACAAAGGGCCCAGATGTGAGGGAAGTGATGCTAAAACTGCATCATGGCCGCCTCTCCATCATTCACACCACACATCAGCACTTCCTGCTTCACCGCCGTTATCAAAGACTTCCTGAGCTCCCACATGGATGAGGCCTACTTTCACCGCCACCCTTCCTCTCCCTCATCTTCCTCATCCTGTGGTTCTGCTCGTCTCTCCTGCATTCATCCTCTGTTCCTGATCACGACGCCTCAGGACGACGGCCTGCGCTCTGCTGCAGAGATCCTCCAGCAGGTGGACGTCCAGCAGCGCCTCGTCCTGTTAGTCATCAGGATCGCTAACATGGTTCTGGATCTGGAGGACCGTTTGGGACCCATCAGGTCAGACTGTGGGAGAAAAGCTGCTGAGGGACTCTGAAGGTGGTTTTCTGGACCGGTGGACAAAGCTGGACCGGCTCTGTAATTCACTGACCATTGATCCAAAGAAGTTATTGAGGTACTGGTTGGTGAAAGAAACTAGGTGTGGACAGCGTTCTAAAGATAAATTTAAGAACCTCATTAGCTCCACCCACAGGTGATGATGGGTAAAGTTCACTGGTGAAACTAATCCATGGTGATTCGTCTGCATGGTCGACATAGAAAGAAATATGCATCTATTAGCAAGACATTATAGAAAGACTCAAGCATGGATTTGAATTTTTAAATATCTGTTGATGTCATTATTTAAGATATGTTTAATTTCAATATATATATTTGAACATTGATTTATTTTACTAGTGTAATTATTTATTTATGTAATTTAGTAGATGTTGTCCATGGGTATTTTTGTCCTTTTAAGTCAGAAATTACAATTGTTGCATTCTAACTGGTATTTTTTTTACAGGTGAATTTTGACAAATACAGGAGCATTGTGACATTTGTCAATGTCAACCAGAGTTACTAGAAGCTTCTGGTTAGTAAGCAAAAGTTCTACCTAAGAAACACATTGTGTCATTTCACAATGCTGTGATGTCAGGCACTACATAGCTTCTTTCTATCAGTCCATAAATCAGGAGACAGAAACAGTTTGTCTGGTGGATCAAATCCGGCAGAAAAAGATGAAACTCAACTGGCTGCAGATAGATTTACGTAAGTATTTAATAGAAAGAGGACTAAAGTAGATCAAGTCAATATGTTTACAGAGCTTCACTGACAGCCAATCAGAACTGCTCTCTGACGGTCTCATCAGGTCAGGGAAGTCTGAGGCCAAAGGTCAAGGTTCAAGGTCGGGTCCAAAAACTCTTTCCATCCATCGGGTCCAGCAGGAAAAGCCAAGCCTAGGAACTAGAGACGGACTTTTATCGGACCGCTTCCTTTAAACAATAAATTATTTTGACAGTCAAACTTGATTTTAAACTAAAACGATCGTTCTTCATGTTTTCTCCAACCGAGCAGCAACAGAATCAAACATCAAAGCTGCATTTGGAGCTTTAATTCATCGCCAGAGAAAATGGGATGGAGTTTTAATACGATTTGTTCTCATTATTATTATTATTATTATTATTATTATTATTATTAATAATAATAATAAGTAAATTAGAAATCAGAGGCTGGGACCTGGACATGCAGAGCCGACCACCAGCTGCTTGGTTTCCTGCAGAAATCTGCAGCAGCAGCTGATGAAGAGGAGGAGGGACGAAGCTGCGGTTCTGACGTCAGAATGAAGGTAAACGTGGCGCCGCCTCCAGCAGGAAACCCAGCAGGTGGATTCATGTCAGGAGAAATGTGGAGCAGCTAAAACCACTGACCTGGTGAAGCCTCTTATTAATGACGACTTCTTCACCTTGTCAGCCGTCTCCTCCATGCTGTCCTCCATCAGACTGGAGTCTTGGTCTTCACCCTGCTGGACGGATGTTTTAGATATCAGGGATGACTGAGACGTCAGCAGCTACACGGCTAAAGGCGACTCCTTCCCACCTGAAGGTCTTCCAGACTGGCTTCCCAGCCGGTCAGGGAGCTGCTGCTGCTCTGCAGCGTCTTCCTGCTGCAGGAAGCAGGAGGAACGACGGGGAGGAGCCTGGAGATCACAACCTCCACCTGAAACAAAGCCAACAAACTACCTTTCACATTTCTCTCTGTTCTATCCACCTTATTTTTGAACAAGAAAGTAACTCTGGGTCCAACTTCTGTTTTTTTTTTGTTCTCCACTTCCGTTTCAGCGCTTCCCTCGGCCAAATAACATCAGCTTGACTGAAATGATAAACTGTTGCAGCAATATTTCCAATAATTGCAGAGCGATGGAAGTGGCAGGTCAGCGCCGCAGCCTTAAACTATTCATGACTGAGAGGATGACATGAAGAAGTGGCCTCTTAGAACTTACCAGGACATTTTAAACCATCTTGGGTCGTCACTTGGTGCGGACGGCTCTGCTATGTGAATGTACCAAGGCGAGCCTCCACAGTGGAAAAGTTAGCACGGTGTTAATGAACAGCAACATGGATGACCTGGTATTCATGGAGGCTGATGTCCGTTCAAGCCAAAGCAAGTCCAGCGTTCACTCTGCTGGATCCTGACTACATCAAGCGGCTCTACCGAGACCTCAGAGCGCTCTGGTGCTGCGGCTCCAGGGGAAGTTCTTCAGTCATGCAGCGGTGATCTTAGGGAAGGTAGGCTGATGAATCGTCTGAGTCAAAAACATAATGGCTGTTTCCCCGTTGTGATTAGATTGCTGCTCAGTTCATTTTACAAAGACAGCAGTGCTAAATGTTTGGGAGTGAACTGATGTTCTAATTGGATATCAAAACTTAAGGCTCAACAACTTGAGGACGTTGAGGGTCTCGTCGTACATGGAGGCACACTGGCTGACGTTGACCACCATGCAGGCCTTGCTGCTGCTGCAGAAGAAGCCCTGCAGGTAGTGGGTCAGCTTGCTCTCCCTTAATGGGACGTGCTGCAGGAGCCTGGAGGCAGCAGACAGCGGGTCACTCAGGACGCTCCAGGACCAGAACTGGTTCCCAGAACCATGAAGGTCCTACCTGGTGTGCTGGTTGTGCTGCAGAGCCTTGATGCATTTGCCCAGAATGAGCAGCGAGGCGTTGATGTTTCCAGCCTCCTTCAGGTCCTCTCCTTTGTTCTGGGTCCTAGAGCTGCGCTCAGAGCCTGCCAGGTGGCACAGACACAACCTGCGGGACGTTAACACCGTTAGCACAGCAGACGCTCAGAGACGCTGAGGTGGCGCCGGCTACTCACGCGCTAACGGCGTGGACTGGTGGCGGCTCGCAGTCCTCCACTCTCAGGATGCGGATGGAGAAGATGCTGTGGCTGCAGCAGAAGCTCAGACTTGGAGCCCAGCAGGACCAGAACCTGCAGCCCCATAAATACAGATAATCCACATAAACACATTTAATAATGTAGCTTTTATTAAAACTTAAAGTGTTCCATAAAGAAATGTGATTTTTAGCACTAAACTACACACAGTAACATTTGATTTTTCAGTGTAGTGACATTTATTAATGCTCTTGTGACCTCAGGTACGGTTTTTAAGCCTCCAACCATCTGGTACCAGATCACAGAAGATTTCGTAGGGACTAACAGAGGCACGGATGTAGATTAAATACAATTTATTAAGTTTACTGTTTCCAGGGAACAAAGATCAATTTCATTGCACCAAAAAGAAATTGCTTTAAAAGTAGGAACTATGCTGGTCTGGAATCCTGATAGCTGAGAGAATAATTAAAAACCCAATTAAATTAATTAGACTGTATTGGGGGAGAACTACTAAAGAAAACAAACAGAATACACCTTAGTGCCTCCAACAAAAACACTCACTCCACAAACCCTGGTGAATACAACACAACAGAAAATCTCTCCTCCCACTAGTCTCCTTAACCTAATCTAAATAAAACCAGCACAGGACCCAGGGACAGCATAGGTCCTCCTGTGGGTTAAAACCGAGCCAGGGGACTAAATAAAAACTCTCCCTGCCTTACTAAACTAGGAATCAAACCCTAAAACAGTAGTTAAAACAACAGCCAAACCAATAACTGAAACAGTAGCTAAAACAGTAGCAGGTCAACCTGCAGACTAAAGAGATCTAAACTAGATCCCCCAGCAGCCAGGTGATGATCTACTGCCTTTACCTTCTCTGCAGTAAAACCGATCCACGGTGCTCCGGACGTCGCTCTAGAAATGCGCTGCCTCTGCAGGAATCAGAACAGGATGGATCCTCCTCAGAGATCTACCTGCTTTTAAATGTAGACGCTCATTACCTGTCTCACCCCCACCAGGTGTGCTCTGTCACCGCCTCTTCCATATATGGGCAAGAGAACCAGCGCACAGCGCCCTACTTCCTGGACAGCAGCCCCGGCTACAATCTGAAGAGACCAAGAGTGGAGAAAAAAACAGTTAAAGCAGCTGTGCTGTCCTCGCCCTGAGTTTTCCTGATTTATTTATTTTTTCAGCAGGCTAGACAGCCAGATAACGACGCTCCAATAACCAAACTTCTTTCTCTCTTTAGTTTATTGAAGAGTGACCTCTGACCTCTGCCATCGCTTTAGCCATCGTAAACTGTAACATACCAGGCTTTGGATTAGCAACAAACATTACAAATCAGTCACTCCTGCTTCAAGCTAAAATAAAAACATTTTCATAACTTTAGTGTACAATCATTTACACCTCAGTTACATAAGGCAAAAAGACAATTATTGTTTTCCCAATTAACCAATAATTACGAACAAATCTCGTCTGAAACACAACGTGAAAGATAGCAATCAGCCCACAACTGCTCGGTGCTCACTGAGCTCTATTATACACTGGATTGATGATTGGCCCTAAAAACTGAAGTCAGTGGCCGCCATCTTGCTACTCCCTACTCTCACAGAATCCCACAGGATTTGGTTGCAACAACAAGCAGTTTTCTGACTGTGTGAAAACGTTTCACAGGTAATTCTAGTCAGTGGATGTACTAACACTATCAACTACTAGGAAATTAGGTGCTGAAATATTTTACGTTATTCATATTAAATATATATGTGTATATGTATATATGTAGACATAATTGTAAATATATGTTTGTGTATTGTTATTTATACATTTATAAATGTTATATATTTAAATAAATAAAATGCAAAATATTTCAGCACATGACTTTCTCAGTACTTGATAGTTTCAGAACATAACATAAAAGTATATGGCATTTGACATTTTACAAGTTTTAAGCCCCCTGAACATGAGAAAATCCTTGTTATTCGATGCTTTAGTGCACATATTCCCTAGTTACTGGAGGAAAATAGGGAGTACCAATATGGCGGCTGGTGGCTTCACAGCGACTCGTTCTAACAGCGGCTATTAGCACTCCAGTGTATAATAGACATCAGTGATCAAAACCGACTCATACAAAAACAACAACCTGCATAGAGCAGCAGCTTTTACATTAATCTTTCTCTTTTTATACATTTACCCAAATCAACTGTACAGTATTTATCCTCTTTTTAATCTTAAATCAAAGAACGTGAACCATTCAAATTGACAAAGTATCACATAGAGCTATTTTAAATTACATTTCAATCATGTTTGTTAATCATTCATTAAATCACTGTCTCTCAATAACTCCAAAGCACACTGTTGCTTGTTTTAGCTCATAAAACCAGCTCGCTTAACTATATAGCATTAGTTGGCATATAGGGTTATTCGCGAAGCCTTTGCGTGACGTCAGTGCGCTGACTGGTAGGCAAAACATGGCGGATAGTGTAAACAGGACGAACTTGAGCGAATATCTTATGCCTTTCTCCACGTATGCGAACTCCCTACCTTCAGATGCGAAAGAGAGATATAAGATTAAGTTATTGTACAACGCTGGTACGTGTTCCTTGCCCGATCCAAATAGTTTAATGAAACATCCATCCATCCATTTTCCGAACCGCTTTATCCCTCATGGGGTCGCGGGGGGTGCTGGTGCCTATCTCCAGCGTTCACCGGGCGAGAGGCAGGGTACACCCTGGACAGGTCGCCAGTCTGTCGCAGGGCAACACAGAGACAAACAGGACAAACAACCATTCATGCACACACTCACACCTAAGGACAATTTGGAGAAGCCAATTAACCTAACAGTCATGTTTTTGGTCTGTGGGAGGAAGCCGGAGTACCCGGAGAGAACCCACGCATGCACAGGGAGGACATGCAAACTCCATGCAGAAAGACCCAGGGGTGTACTCGAACCCAGGACCTTCTTGCTGCTTTTTATAAAAGTTGCTAACAGCTCCGTCACCATAATAAACATCAGAGGAGAAACAGGACAACATTGATGGATTCCTCTTTTAACATCAAAACCTTTAGGTAAAATGCTGATCTATTGATGTCCGTGTAAAGCAGTGATACTCACTCATTTTTTCACAGGAGCCATATGGGCAGACCAAGGTCAAGAGGAGAGCCACTGTTACCACAATTTACCAAGTCACTGACATAAATAAACCATTTTACCTAAATACTGGCTACCACACATTAAAAAACAGCACAGTCAATATATTTTACATTAAAATTTTATTGAAAATGAATCCCAACATGTTCCATCCAAAGTGCCACAGAAGCCACTTTAATTAAAGTGTTTATTTACATTAATAGAGGGAAGAGCAGAAGCTGGCATGCATGTCCTTAACCTTCTTCATGTTGTATTTGTAGCTTGTTGTTGTGATTATAGTGAGGCATTCAAGGTGAGCGTTGGTCAGTCTGTGTCTCTGTTTCCTCTTGATAATGTTCATGGTTTAAATGTTGACTCACATGTGTATGTGCTCACCAAGAAAGACATCACCTTCTGTACGAGTGCTTTGAAGTTGGTAAAGTCTACTTCAGAAACCAAGCTCCAGAAGTTACCAACACCTGCTCTGTGTTCAGCTTGGAGAAAGTCATTTGCTTGCAGCTCCATTATTTCACTTTGAAGAGAGACGCGGCTGTTAGGGCAGAGCTGTGTGATGGTTGGTGTAAGAGAGGATATATCCACATAAAAGGGATTTTCACTAGGATTAAAAATGCCCTTATGTTCAATCACATCACTGAACCTGGATTTAAACTCCCCACTCAGCTCCAAAACTTCAACTAAACCACGGTAGCAGAAGCTCTGCTGCAGAGTACGCTCACTTTTGGCTTTTTCTTTCAGTCCTGGGAAGTGTGTGAGGTCTTTGTCAGATATCCACAGAGCAGTTCTTTTGTTCTGGAAAGCTCTGATTGCCCTCATCATGTCACTTGGCAACTTGTCTCTTCCCTTGAGTTCAGGTGATGGTAATATCTGTTAGAAAGGCCAGCTGATGATCCAGTCTGGCTCTTTAACTCAGGCTAGTGTTTCCATACTTGGAGCTCCATCAGTACACTTGAAGTTTGGACCAGCTTAGATGGTTTCTTTAAAAAAAAAAATCAACAGTGCATTCAGAACATCCTCACCTGTGGTTTGGCCAAGAAGCAGAAGTAAGGCCAACATTTGCTCCTTCAAAGTGTTTTCTTTGGGGAAGCTCAGCCAAACACACAGCTGCTCATTATGGCTGATATCTGTGCTTTCATCCAGAGCCATGCTGAAACAGGGCACTGCGCGCAGCTCAGTCAGCAGTTGCTCACCTATGTCCCGTCCACTATCCTCCATCCGTCTCATTATTGTTGAATCAGACAGCTGTAATGCTTTTATTTGTTTAACAACTGTATCCTTGTTGTCAAAGTCTGCAGACATTATTCCTGCTGAGGCTAAAAAGCAGTCTTTCACTATCTCAGCGTCCTAGAATGGCCTTTTGGCCCTTGCCTAAATCCCGGCAGCCTGAAAAGATGCCTCTGTTAAAGGCTCTGCTGTAGAAGTTGTCCTGTGGAGAAGGTTTAGTTGTTGCTCAGGCGATGCGCTAAGCTCTGTTATTTTTCTCTTTCTCAGTTCACTGCCAGTTGGGGAACTTTCATTGAATTTTAGATGCCTGGTTTTGAAATGGCGCTCTAAGTTACTTGGTGTGAAACACACACGGGTTTGTTTGCATATTAAGCACAGAGGATTCTTGCTGTGAAGAACAAAGAAAAATTCCTCTGTCCATTTGTCCTGAAACCTTCGCTGCTCGTCTTGTATTCCACGTATCCTGATTTTTTTTTACTGTGAATGTGCTCCTGCCTGCTTGCCCCCTCTCCTGCGTCATCTTCCTGTTGAATTTCATCTTCCTCGTCCTCTGAATCTTTATCCTCTGTGTTACCTACAACACTGTGGCTCTGTCCATCTGGTTTTTGTCCCTTTTTAGTAGAAATTCATCCATTTTGCTCATGTAACCTAGTGATGCTGAAGGCCGAGGATGTGCGCTAGCTTCACGTCAGTCATCAACCGTGGCAGCGTTGTGAACAGGCCGTAAAGAAGACGCTACCACCCAAATATTTATTGCCTTGGCTGTGTTATAGTTTTATACAGGATTATGAGCTGCAAGCCGCCAGATCAGGCATGACAAGCCGCACAAAGAGAATCAGGGGTGTAAAGCAACTGAAGTTGTTTTAAACTTTTCTCCAAAAGCAAAATACTCCAAAGCTTTTCAGATAAAGGGCTGTTCAACCATGGAAAGCTTTATAAAAATCCAGACAGAAAACGACTCCGTCATTCTCCAGCAGATGTTCTTAGTCCAGCAGATCTAGAACCAGTCTCAGCTTGTTGTGGATAGATCTCTCTTTAAGAAAACCAGACTGTGTTTCACTTAGAATCTGAGATAAATCATCTTTTAACTGATCTGTGATCAGTGCAGCAGTTTTTTCATCATTCTGTCTAATTCTTCCAGTCTAAAACCAGATTCACAGTTTTCCTTCAAAGCTACATCTATTATTGGGAAATGTTCTTTGATTTATTCTAGAAAATGTTGGAGTTCATTGGATTGTATTCAGATGAATATAAAGTTGAGTAAAATATGTGAATTTCCTCTGAAATAACTTCATGATCTGTGAATTATTTGTTGTCTATATTTAATGAATTTATGTTCTTTCTTTCTGGACTACTTTTTTCTAGGTCACTAAATTAAGATGAATTTTTTTTCACCTTCCTCTTTCCATTTAGCTCCAGATCTGATGTCAGCACCTTGTGCCTTTTTACCATATAGAACATCTCACTGATTTTACATCTGTCGTCTTCAGTCATTTCATATTTACTGAATAAATCATTTATGTTACCCGAGCACCAGGATTTTTGTCTCTCCATAAATCTATGAGATTATTGGAGTTGCTAATTTCACATAAAGTAGGATTCAACCTTTTCTTAGAGCATCTAGAAGGACATCTGTCTAGCCAGTCATCTGCTGTCAGGTTATAATCACCACCTACCACAATTAAATCTGAAGAGTAAATTTCCTTATATTCAGAAATAACATCAGTTAGCTTTAACATTAGCAACTTATTCTGATTAGTGTTGGCATATCCATAAATATTCAATAATTATCTTTATTGTAACATACAGTCTTGGCCAAAAGTATTGAGAATGACACAAATATTTTCACATGATCTGCTGCTCTCTGGTTGTCATGTGTGTATGTCACATGTTGTCATCACATATGTACAGAAATACAACTGCAATCATATTACGAGTAACAAAAGCTTTTAATGACCGTTAGAATGAGTTAATGCAGCCAGTCAATATTTGCAGTGTTGACCCCTCTTCTTCAGGACCTTTGCAATTCTCCCTGGCATGCTCTCAATCAACTTCTGGACCAAATCCTGACTGATAGCAGTCCATTCTTGCACAATCAATGCTTGCATTTTGTCAGAATTCCTAGGTTTTTGTTTTTCCACCCGTCTCTTGATGATTGACCACAAGTTTTAAATGGGATTAAGATCAGGGGAGTTTCCAGGCCATGGACCCAAAATCTCTATGCTTGGTTTCCTGAGCCAGTTAGATATCACCTTTGCTTTGTGGCAAGGTGCTCCATCATGCTGGAAAAGGCATTGTTCATCACCAAACTGCTCTTGGACGGTTGGGAGAAGTTGCTCTCGGAGGACATTCTGGTACCATTCTTTATTCATGGCTGTGTTTTTAGGTAAGACTGTGAGAGAACCGACTCCCTTGGCTGAGAAGCAACCCCACACATAAATGGTTTCACGATGCTTTACAGTTGGCATGAGACAAGACTGGTGGTAGCGCTCACCTCGTCTTCTCCCAACAAGCTGTTTTCCAAATGTCCCAAACAATCGGAAAGTGGATTGATCAGAGAAAAGGACTTTAGCCCAGTCCTCAGCAGTCCACTCCCTGTACCTTTTGCAGAATATCAGTCTGTCCCTGATGTTTTTCCTGGAGAGAAGTGGCTTCTTTGCTGCCCTCCTTGAGACCAGGCCTTGCTCCAAGAGTCTCCGCCTCACAGTGTGTGCAGATGCACTCACACCTGCCTGCTGCCATTCCTGAGCAAGCTCTGCACTGCTGGTAGCCCAATCCCACAGCTGAAACACTTTTAAAGGAGAAGTCCGGTCAAAATCAGAATTCAAACTGCTGAAAGTACTTTAAATATAAAACTACTACATACTGTGCAATAAATTATACGTTTTTTTAATTAAGAATAATTTTCATTTAATCATGTTTATGTGGAGGAATCCATCTTGGTCAAGAATAGTACTGTCACCTCCCATTTTGTGACGTCACTCAGCGGACTCGCTGTTGAGCAACGACGCACTATTTTCCAAGATGGCGACGACTGGTGCTCTGTACGAAGCAGAGAGTGATGAAGTACTTAGTGACAGTGATGGGAGTTCCATGGAGCTATCATCATCTGATAGCGATATGGATTTTTTAGAAGAGTTTCTTGACAGAAACCGGGCAAACTTAGTCGGGCCCCCCAAGATATATATATATATATATATATACGCGCACGTGTGTGTGTGTGTGTGTGTGTGCGTGCCACGCTCGCTCCACCCCAGCACGGCTTTACCGGCGCTGCAGCGGAGGAGAGATTGAGGTGAAGTGACTTGAGTTATATTTGCCCCCTAGTAAATAGGGCAGGTGGACGTTATTGTATAAATATTAAAATATAAAAGCATTGCCGCACATGCTGGGGCGGAGGGATACCACATCACATGTGGTATCCCTCCGCCCCTCTGGTCGGTAACTATTCCCCCAAATTCTAAATTAAAAATTCTAAATTAAAAAATAACTTACCGAAAATCCTCGCTCTCATGTTCTCACGGATGACAATCCGGCAGCTGAAGACAGGGAGCTGCTCCAACTGACTGCATGTTTAAGTGAACATGACTACATGTGACCTAACATCAGTTGGAGTCATGTTCACATGCTGCTTCATTTCATTTTTTTCACCACCTGTGAAAATACATTAAATAATCAGTAAATAATTTCCATTCCAACTATTTTTAATTGTAGGTTTATAGGCATTGTCTATTTGTATAAGATCTTAATAGGAGTTATTTCTTCGTTTTAAACCATGTTAGTAACTGTTAATAATTTGTTGAATATATTACACCTTCATTCTTTTCCAAAGATTAAACATTTGTATAAAGTAAATGTCTGTTTTTTCATATACTATTATTACTATTGTTTTCTTTCCTTCTTTCTCCTCTCAATTATTCATGTCCTGACTCAGAAGAAACTCACTTAGATAGGAAAAACATTTATAGAATTTATTTATTTTATATGCTGCTGTCGTCCTTGGCAGACATTTACAATTTATTCCAGCAAGTATTGAGTTAATAAAGCAACACATGTCAGTCAGATAAACACAAAACAAATAAATCATAACCAGCAGTACTACGCACACTACTTTTTTTAAAATTATGCAATAACTCTTTAAACAGGCCACATAGGGAAGCTTAAAAGTTTAATGTTCTCACCTCAAACGATCTGAAAACGTACTTTGAAGAACAACAGCAGCAGAAAAGGGAATTTTTAACTTACCGCTGTGAGCTCTGTTTGCGCTGTCTCGAATCAAGCTGCGGCCGCGGTGCATTCTGGGCCAGCGGTCAGTCTGAAGAACGCACAAGTCTGCTCTGATGCATGCTCGATAAAGAGGGCGGCGAGAACAACATCCGGGGAATTCAGCGCGTCTCGATTTGGCGTTCTCGGAAATTGGAACAGTGCTCGGGCTGAGGCTAATGACGTGTCACGAGCACACGAGACCGCTCAAGAACGCATATTGAGAAACGGTCCATGTTAGCTGGTCCTTTTAAGGCAGGGCTGCAATGACGTTGTAAATGTGTATTGGGGGATAAAATTCATTTTCTAGGCAAATATTGACTTTGCAATTAATTGCTGTTACGCTGATCACTCTTTATAACATTCTGGAGTATATGCAAATCGCCGTTATAAAAACTGAAGCAGTAGACTTTGTAAATATTAACATTTGAATCATTCTCAATACTTTTGGCCATGACTGTACGTGCTTTTTAATGTAGATGCTCATTACCTGTCTCACCCCCACCAGGTGTGCTCTGTCACCGCCTCTTCCATATATGGGCAAGAGAACCAGCGCACAGCGCCCTACTTCCTGGACAGCAGCCCCAGCTTCAATCTGAAGAGACCAAGAGTGGAAAAAGAAAACAGTTAAAGCAGCTGTGCTGTCCTCGCCCTGAGTTTTCCTGATTTATTTATTTTTTTCAGCAGCTAGACAGCCAGATAACAACGCTCCAATAACCAAACTTCTTTCTCTCTTTAGTTTATTGAAGAGTGGCCTCAGACCTCTGCCATCGCTTTAGCCATCGTAAACTGTAACATACCAGGCTTTGGATTAGCAACAAACATTACAAATCAGTCACTCTAGCTGCAAGCTAAAATAAAAACATTTTCATAACTTTAGCGTACAATCATTTACACCTCAGTTACATAAGGCAAAAAGACAATTATTGTTTTCCTAATTAACCAATACTTACGAACAAATCTCGTCTGAAACAAAACGTGAAAGATGGTAATCAGCCCACAACTGCTCAGTGCTCACTGAGCTCTATTATACACTGGATTGATGATTGGCCCGAAAAACTGAAGTCACTGGCCGCCATCTTGCTACTCCCTACTCTCACAGAATCCCACAGGATTTGGTTGCAACAACAAGCAGTTTTCTGGCTGTGTGAAAACGTTTCACAGGTAATTCTACAGTCAGTGGATGTACTAACACTATCAACTACTAGGAAATTAGGTGCTGAAATATTTTACATGTTATTCATATTATATATATATATATATATATATATATATATATATATGTAAATAAATAAAATGCTAAATATCTCAGCACATGACTTTCGCAGTACTTAAAGGTTTTAGAACATAACATAAAAGTATATGGCATTTGACATTTTAAAAGTTTTAATCCCACCTAAACATGAGAAAATCCTCGTTATTCGATGCTGTAGCGCACATATTCCCTAGTTACTGGAGGAAAATAGGGAGTACCAATATGGCGGCTGGTGGCTTCACAGTGACTCGTTCTAACAGCGGCTATTAGCACTCCAGTGTATAATTGAGATCAGTGATCAAAACCGACTCATACAACAAAAAAAAAACCTACATAGAGTAGCAGCTTTTACATGAATCTCTTTCTCTTTTTATACATTTACCCAAATCAACTGTACAGTATTTATCCTCTTTTTAATCTTAAATCAATGAACGTGAACCATTGAAATTGACAAGTAGCTCATAAAGCTATAAAATTAATTTTTAAACAGCCCACACACACAAAATGGTGTTTATGAATTATTTTCAATCACATTTCAATCATGTTTGTTAATCATTCATCAAATTACTGTCTCTCAATAACTCAAAAGCACACTGTTGATTGTTTTAGCTCATAAAACCAGCTCGCTTAACTATATAGCATTAGTTGGCATATAGTAATAGTACAAATCACATGCAGCAATAGCTCAATTAACACAGATAAATTACAAGAAAACACAATTTTTTTACATCCTAAATTCACACATATACCTTCATCTGTCTCCAGCTGGTTTTAAACATCGTCTCCAAGCATAACAATATAACAAAGATACTTTCTCCATGAAATCAGTGAGCAATCAGCCAGAATCAGCAGTAGTTAGCATGCTATGCTAAGCGCTAATCATCATTACTCACCGCAGTTTTCACTCGACAAAACACAACAACACGGTGATGTCCCGCAACCAGAAACCCTCCTGGCAGGTGCAGATAATCTCCTAGGATCAATAACTCAAGATATAACACAGTTTTAATCAGTATTTACTTAGTAACTAGTTATATTGACGCCTCCTGTTCTAACTCTCTCTAAACTGCAGTAACGGCATCAGCGCAAAGAGAAAAAGGACAAAAGAAGAAGCGCGTAGAGCTTGTAGTTGTGAATACGCTCCCTGCTGGCAGAAATATGGAACTACAACAGCAACAAACTATTGAATATTACAAATAAATAATACAAAATTAATATTCTGCCTTTTTTTAGATCACAAGGGAAGTGAGGAAAGCTTTTCCAAATATTCCAGCCATCAGCTTTTCTACATCAAAAAGAACATGGAAAAGGAAAGAGTTGCTCTGGGTGAACAAATACTGACGGCATCAGGTAGGACGAGGCAGGGATTTTAGGGCTAAATATTGCCATGTAGAGCTAATATATAGAATATGCAACTAGAGTATATTGCAAAGTGGTAAACCTTGTTTCAGTGTCTAAGCTCTGTTTAGGGAGATGCTACAAAATCTGCTGGCCACGCCCACATTAAGACATTTATGTCATGTGGAATATGAAACGCATGGAAGTGATAAAAGCCGACTATTTGATGACATTTATAGTTACATAGAGACAAAGAAAAAGAAACTTCATGTCCTGTTAAATCCCCAAAGAATGTTTTTTAGCCTGTGGAACAAGCAGTGATCAGGTAATGCTCCACAATAACCACACTAAAATGTTTTCACTTCAATTAGATTTTATTTCTATAGCGCCAGTTCACAACACGTCATCTCAAGGCTCTTTACAAAGTCACATTCAATCAGATCCTAAAAAGTAGCTCTCAGTGTTTCCAGTCCAGAGTGCATGTAGGAGGGAAACATTTGGTACTAAAACGCCTCTCACTGCATGGCAGAAATTGTGGCATTAAGCACATCTGTGGTCAGAAGCTTTGGGCATTACGCCATCCAGTTGAGTCCCAACAGAAACAGTTTATGAAATATGGAACCTGGCAACTTCTCCCCTTCATGATACGCCTTCACTCAAGGCTTTGGATGCAAGCATAGAGACATATGCAGCAGCTTCTTCTTATTATTTGATTATTATTCTGCTTCCACACAAACATGAGTGTCAGCCGCATCTTGGCTGAAGGAAGAATGATGAGGGCGGACTGCAACAAGTTTGGAGTTAACACGGTGAAATCTAGCCAGAGTTGAACTAAACTGGAGCATTAGAAGACAAAAGGGCAGCTAGAGAGAGCAACGGCAACGACATAAAGCAACTGGAATCATTCTAGAGCTCCGTATACGCATGAGGTGTTCACTGTCAACATCTGGTTGAAATCACTAAGGTAGTTGAAAAGATGGCCCAGACAAAAAAGAATTTAAAAGGTGCACCAAGAGGTAAAAAGCTATTTATTCAAGGATTCACAGCACACCTTCATAAATATGAAACCATTTACTATTTACATAAACTGCATTTATTTCACATTTCAAACACACATCACTGTCACATTTAACTCTTCCAAAGAATGTCAAGAATCTTCTTCAAAATGAGCAGAGCTTAAAATGTTGGTCTATATGTAGTAATAAAGATTCTCTGCATGTGTAACAAAGGCAGGTTTTTAGGTTGGCCCTGAAGTGTTAAGCTTTACTGTAAATGTCCCAGCAATAGGTTGGATGATGTGGGCAGAGAAAAACAGCGTAGCTGCATCCCTGTTGCCTTGCTGGCCACATCTAGCTTCAGCAGATCATTTGGTTTTCACAAACTCTGTCACACTTCATTGGGATTGTCTGCAAACTGCATTGCTTCATTATAAATATGATCTGGATGTTGACAGATAACAATGATCCTGTAGTTTAACACATAGCAGCAACAGAAAAGGATGGAAGCTTGTTTTCTATGAAGATGTGGTAGTGTGACCTCTGAACATGGAGCTGATCTTAGTGGATGGAACACATGGAACCATAAAGGTGATGTTACCTATTTTCTGCCATTGTAGACTTTGATTCATGGAACAACTGCTCCTTGTGTTCTATGGTAAAAGCAGCCAGAGCCTCCAGTTACAAACTGGCTGAGTAAATGTATTGTTTGGTGCTGATTTTCTGCCGTTTAGTAACTGAATCCTCAGCATGTGGAGCATTTCATGGTGTCATAATGGACGTGTGATCATGCTATATTCAGCTAATCCTCAGCAGGATCTGCAGCATGAAAACAGTAGACGGCTTTCAGATTGTCTGCAGGTAACTAAATGCCAGCTTAGTCAGCTACTAAGTCAGATGAAGGCCTGATTGCTCACTCGCATTAGCATTTGTAATTATTTAGTCATTTGTATACCTGTACCTCAGTAACAATGCTTATTCAGAACGTTGTGAATCTGTGAACTGACTTAGTTTTAGAGCATAAAGTAAAAATACAGGTCTAACAGTCACTGAGGGAAAGCAGATCATCAAGGGTTTTAACATGAAAAAATAATAATATTACCTTTAATTGGATGTTATTGGATGTACTGTTTTAGTGGAATATCTGAAATGAAGCGATTTGTGTTCACATGTTTTATGTGCCATTGTTATAGATATATCAGTATTTAGAATACACTGTAAAAAGATAATGATGATAATGATGATGTGGTGAGGGAAAATCCCCAGGGATTACTTCAGGAGAGTTTCCTCTGAACATATTACTGAGATAACTTCATCAAAGAAGCAGCTGTGACTTTTAAAAGTCATTTCTCTGTGTTCCAAAGGTAGTAAAGTGATTGGCTGTAGAAGTCAGTGTTTGGATGAAGAACATTTACCTCCACAGAAATCTAGAAAACAATACATGTGAAATTCTTTGAGTTCATTTCATTAAGCTTCCCAGTAGCTGAGCTGATGTGGCGGCCATCTTACCTGGGGCTGACTCCCAGATTTTAATCATTTATTGATTTGATAAAAACTCATTTTCTGGAACATAGCTTGACCCGTTCTGTAGTTGTTCAATAACCAAATGTGACGATGAAAAGATAGTATGAAGCCAGCAAAAGCCACCTCCTTGTCCCCTAATGTGTATATTCTGTAAGTTGTTGTGCAGATCCAGGGACACGTGTGGCAGATGGTTCCATGAGCCGTGCCTAGGCTGACAAGAAGATGTCCTGAAAGCTCTGAGGGAATCCAGCTGGAACCGTCTATTGTGTTGTTGGAACCAAAGTTCTGTGGCAGCAAACTATGGAAATGTTCTTCATCATTTCAACATTTTATACTTACCTGTTTCTAGTTCAGCTTTTTCTGGACCTTGTTTTATTTTCTGTGTAATTAGTATGTACATAGTGTGGCGATGTAAACCTCAGCAGTTTTGATCAATAGAATTGTAAAGTCACATGTTGATGAGCTTTAAATCTGAAATTCCACATCATATCTTAATGAAATGTGTTGAGTAACATCTGGAGGTGTTCTCCTGTCACGCTGAATCCAAATTGTCCACTGAACACGTACTAAAGGTTTACTAGCAACATTGACAGCAAGCTAACATGTGAACTGTGGAGCTGGAATGTTCCAGATGCTGGAAAAGTGCAGAAATCAACGTTCCAGAGCCGTTGTTCAAGAACCAGAAGCTGCTCTCACATCAGTTTTAGTCCAGATGTTTGTGTTGCACTAAAAGCTGAAAAGATGAAAGCCATGAGTTGCTTTTAAAAGCAGAAGCTTCATGTTTCTACTGTGCTGTGTGTGATGTGTTGCCAACAATCAATGAGCTTCATGGAAGGAAAGAACGTCTGAGTCGCTGCTTTGATTTTCTTTTGCAGCTTTTCTCTGACTTCTAACTTCAGCTTTAAGCAACAGTTCTGGTTGCTGCTGAAGCTCAGAAATCTGATCCACACTTGGAGCTTTTTACTAAAAGCCATTTTCCATCAATACACACAGAACTGTTAGAGGCTTTTTCTTTGTGCTTAGAAATCAAATGGAGTTGATTCAGATCAAGTCCTGCTGGGTGCGCTCCATTGAGCCCACCTGAACACCACTGGATGGGAGGAGTGAAGATTTCAGAGCTTTCCCTCTAAAGAAGCACAGCTCTTCACAGCTCTGAGAGACATTTTCTTCACAAATCCCAGTCAGTGGCATCTGCAGACCTGATCACATCCAAACATCCCATTTTTCAGGACTCAATCATTTCATCTGTGCAATTGTTCCAGCTGCTGTGGGAAGAATCCAGCTGTGAACATCTGGAGCTTTAATGTGCCGCTTCTCTCCTCCCAAACATCCAGCCTCCACCTGTGGAGAACAGCTGGAAAACAGCTGCAGGTGGAAAGAAGGAGTTTGGACCAAGCTGCCTCCTCTCTGCTCTTTTCTCTGACTCTGACTTTAAATTCACTTTGATGGTTTGAAATGAAATCAGGGTTTCAACCTGGATCTTCAGAACATCCTCAGCTGATGCTGATTTTAACCAGAGACTGTCGACACTCTGCTCAGCAGCACTAAAATAAGGAGAAATAATTCTCTAGGAGCTCTAGTAATAATCTGCATTAGAACAACGGCTCATTTTAGCAGCAGCAGTGTGCTGATATTAAGGACTACAGTATACTTTGTTACTTTGATGCATTTTATCATTATTTGGTGTTAGTTTGTGTTTTTAGTGGATTCTTGGTTTTTATCTTGTTTTTCTGTTTCTGTTTTGATGCCATAATTCCTCCAAAGCGTCAACTAATTGTTGTTTAGTGTTAAAGGGCTAAAAATGGTTAAAGTGCAGATTGTCATGTGATCAGCAGCTCCTTGCAGCTACTGAGCCTCTGACCTGCTGTGGAAGCAGAAAGGATGGACTTAGTTTTTCACTCACTGCTTCAGGGTTCTGCTTCTGGTTCTGTTCACTAAATAATGACCCAATGGAATCTGTGCTGCTGTTGTTTTTCCCTCATTTTAAGAGCTGCTGAGGAACAGATGATCTTTTATTCATGTCCTGATAAATGAAAGCTTAGAACTGACTGTGGTTCTGCTCACTTTTTACCATCACTGACATGTTTGGATCATTTAAAAACGCAGCAAATGGGTTTAATAGTCAGACATCATGCAGTTTATCTTTTTACCAGCAGAGGGAGACAAATCTCCAGCAATGAAGAGTCCAGTTGGTTCCCAGTTAAAGCAGGTTGTGGTTCCATCAGAGCTGAACAGAACCTGGATCAGCAGAACAACAATGAAGCCATTTAAACAGCAGCAGAGTGTTTGTGTTCACACTGGGAGTCATGAGAAGGCTTCATGTCTTCAGACGTCAGCAGGTGAACTTTCCTCTGACTCCCACTCAGCCAGACCAGTCTGAGCAGTTCCTGCAGCAGGAAGCAACCAGCAGCTCTGTTCTCTGGGCTCATTTCTCCTCAGGACGCCATCAGGAAACATTTTCAGCACAACTTCTCTCCTTTCTCATCAAGACTTTATCAACCTGCCTCTGATATCACTGCAGACGCTCTGCTGACTGTTTTAGTCTGAAAGAAAAACTACAAACCAGGTGAGCTGTGACGTCATCAGAGGATCAGAGCTGATGTGCAGATGAATGATTTGTGTTTCCTCTGCAGGTGAAGGTAGAAAGTGTTTCTGAGCTCTAGAACTACACTGAACAGAACTAGAAACATGAACTTGCAGAGAAATAGTTCCTGTTTTGCTGCTTTGAGCAGAGCCGTGCATGGAGCCAACGTGATGTAGCAGAAAGTAGCAGCGTTCACATGCAGCCCTACCCTGAGAAAGGCATCTAGCTTCAACAGACTCGCTCCATCATGTCAGAAGTAATGTGGAACATTTAGATCCAAGACTAAAACTACAGCCAGCTTTATGTTCTGTTCTCCAGTTTTTAGACCCAGTACCATCCCAGCTTTATTTATAGAGCACTGTCAGCACCACAGAACCAAATTACTCTATATGAATAAACAGCAGCCATATGATAACATGACAAGACATTAAACTTTAAAACTTGAACACATTTTTATTCTTTGGCCTAAAACACAGCATGAGACTTCTTGTTTTTACAGTGAAATAAATGTTGATTCTATTATTTTAACTGTTTTTCTTTTGACATGTGCAGCTGTGATTGTTTTGAAGTGTTTTAATAAAAAAAGTAAGCTAATTAAAATTAATAAGACCAAAAATAAATAAACAGCCCTATGCTAAAATAATACAATAATAAAATCTTTAAAAAATAAGGTTAAAGGAAAGAGAATACAACTTGTATTTATGATAATCAGAACAATTTAAAGTATCTGATGGTGTCAGAGGCCAGTGAGAATAGATGGTTTTATAAATGAATGTGAAACACGGGGAGGAGAACTGTCTGATGTCCAAGGGAAGGTTGTTTCATAATTCTAGATCTGCTGCAGCTAAAGCTCAGTCACCCTGAGCTTAAGCTTCATCTTTGGCTGACTCAGGATCAGCTGATCAGTGACCTGAGGGAACAGAGGATGTGCAGGATGTACTAGTTCAGACAGCTAATGTGTGGCAAGGCCATTTAGAGCTTTAGAAGCAGATCAAAGCATTTTAAAATGAATCCTAAAATGTTCAGGCAGCCAGTGCAGAGAGACTAAAATAACAGAAATGTGGTCAAAGCTTCATGTTTCATAGAGTCTAGCTGACCACTGATCTAGATCCTCACAGTTCTGGACTAAAAATGATGTTTTCTGTCTGCATGAAGCTGTAGCATATTGTGACTGATGCGCTCATTGATATTATGGACACACTGACTCAGTGAGTGCAGTGAGCCAGGCTCAGCAGCAACATGGAGATTACAAGTCACATGTAGTCAGCATGGATGTTAGGAGATGCTGGAGAACTCTAGAATCTGACCTGTTGGCATCAGATGGAGGAGAAATAATAGTGGGCTGAAAATGGATCATTGAGGAACCCCACGTTTAATTTTTGTTGGTCCAGATTTATATTTATTTACCAAATGACACAAAGACAGTTATCCATGTCTGCCAAATATGGTGTGAACCAGTTTAGCCCAGAACCAGATAATCCAGCCAGTGTTCTAGTTGGATCATCAACATGTTGTGATGAACTGTGTTCAGCAGAACTGAGATCCAGTAGAACCAACAGAGGAGTTCTGGAGCCATTCCAGTCCAGATGAGCATCATTGTAAACGTTTAGCAGTGCAGTCTCTGTGCTGTGGTCTGAAGCCTGACTAGAAATCACTGAAGAGATTCATTTCATCACAAAGTCATACATTTGTTCATCAGAACCATTTTCAGTGATCTTTTCCAGAACCAGTGGATCAGTTCTGATCCTGTAGGGACTTATTATCCATGGATCTAGAGTTGGTTTCTCTAACAGAGGTTTGATCTCTGCAGTTTTCAGCCTTTAGAAAACAAACTAACTGGAGGGAAGTATTTACTATCTGTAATATTTCAGGGGCATCACAGCTAAAAAGTTGGGAAGCTAGTATGAAAGCTTCCCAACTTTTGTTTAAGGGAACAAATCCAGGCAGCAAGTTGTGGATTTTCTCTTCTGATGTGTTTCTGTCAAGAAGACATAATTCAGTTTGTTAAAGTCATTTAGATGCTGTAATGATTGTGGAGGCTCAGGAGACATCAGCAGGTTCTCAGAGGTGGAGATAGATGGTGCTGGTCTCCATCAGGAGGGATGATTGGTGAGCTGTTGGTCAGCCTGTCAACAATAGCAAACAAAGTTCTGCTATTATTAGTGTTTTTATTGCTGAGATCAGAGAAATAGAACTGCCTCACTGGTTTTAACTCCACAAACTCACATCATGATGGTAAGATCTGTTTCACTTCCATCATTTCTCTGACTGATCAACACTCTGTAGACATGAAGTTTTCTGCATCACTGATGAGGAACCTTCAGGACATCTGAGAACAAGAACAAGGCAGAAACATGGAACTTATTCATGATTATGTGTTTATGAATCATAACACAGATTAAAATAATTCAGGTTAACATTATTCCAGTACAGTGACTACATGTGGGGATAATAGCTCATCACATGTGGGTCAGAAAAATGTCCAACAGTGAAGCAAAGAATCTGGTTTAATAGTGAGGAACACATTCAGACTGATGTTCTAGGCTGAGCAGAAGAACGTCAGAGTTTCTCATGGAGATCCTGCAGGGAGCAGCTTGTCTTCTCAGTCTGTTCCTCAGAGTCAGACTGGTCCCTCTTTCTGGAGAAAAGAACCAGAGTTTCTCTGAATTCACTGTTAGCAGACAGTTAAACTGAGTTTTTACATCACCTGCTTTCTAGGTAGCACCAGGTTCTTCAGCAGAACAGCAGAGATGAGTCTGAGAACCAGAAGGCAGTCAGATCTGAACTCCTCCCACTAACCTACCTGTCCTGCCTCCATCACAGCTGAAGCTCCGCCTCCTTCCAGGTAGCAGCTCACCTGTGTCTCAGTGGTTCACATCTTGTTCTTCAGCACTTTGGACCTTCTGAACAAACTGTAAGTTTGCTTTGTTTCCTACCAGAACTTTGTCTTGAGGAACTTTCCTCTTAGTTTCTGCTCTCTGATATCTGGAGAACATGTTCACTTCTGATTTCAGCACAAAGTTTCATCTCTGCTGTCTGAAGACTAATCTACAGGATTATTAGATTATTGATGAACTGGAACCAAACAACATGATGAACAGCTGATGTTCAGATGTGATGTTTAGATGAGCAGAACTCTGTCGACCCAATCAGAGCTTCACGGCTCCAGATGATCCGTCTAAAATCTAAATATCTGGGAGCTTAAAGACAGAAACGTCCTTCATGTTGAGTTAAAACCACCTTTTAACCTCCAACCAGAAACTCTGGACTCTGAGAAAAACATGTGATCTAAAGGTTCTGCTGCTGTTCTGCTAAAGTTACAAAGGTCCACTTGAAACCTGAACCGTCTCTTTAGAGGTTCTGCAGCTCCTTAAACTTTGTGGATTGTCTTAAAATGTGTTTCTGTCCGTCCCTTTAAGAACGATGGTTGGTTTGATGAATTCAGAGTGCTGAGAATCTTCACCAGCATATTGCACTTACAATAACACAAACCGTCTTAAAGGGGAAGACCCAGGACACGCTGGAGGGACTAAGGCCTGGGAACACCTTGGGATTCCCCTGGAGGAGCCGGGGAGAGGGACGTCTGGGCCTCCCTACTGAAGCTGCTACCCCCGCGACCCGACCCCGGATAAGCGGAAGATGATGGATGGATGGATCATTACAAAGGTTTTGGAAATAAAATTAGAACATAATTTTATTTTAATTGCGTAGAGCCAGGGAAAGAAAAAGACGCACAAATCGGTCACATCTCCACGATCTGAAACGAGGACTAAACTCTGATAATCTACCTATGTGTGTTCTCATTGTGTTTATTCCTTGTACCAGCTTCTAAATCTGTGTCTTATGCACGCCGCAAAATTTGAGAGAGAGAGAGAGAGAACTAGAGAGAACGAGAGAGAGAGAGAGAGAGAGAGAGAGAGAGAGCACTAGAGAGAACGAGAGAGATCTTTCGGCCCAAATTCAATTGTCCCTCAACATCAAGTTTGAAAACTTCAAACCTGAGGACAGAGGTGGTGACAGACAACAGAAGGCCGGTGGTGAAGGCAGGAGTTGACTGGAGCAGATAATGCAGACTGAAGGTTCACCAGAGCAAGCAGCAGGACATCACAGGAAACAGAGCAGACTAGCAGCAGGCAGACACTGGAAACCTTCAGTGAGGGCTGAACACAGGCAGAGTTTCTACATCCAGCAGGTTCAGCAAACAGAATCTGGAGCATTACGACAGAGCACATAAAATCAGACCAGACCATCTGGCAGTGAGTGGGTGAATGAGGCAGGTATATGAAGGCTGGGGAACATGTTTACAGAGCTGGGACTGCTTAGTGGCAGCAGGAGGAACTGGTCTGAGCTGATAACGGTGACAGACGACTGGACTGAGTTGATAGGATGGTGACAGACGGCAGAAGGCTGAAGGAAGTGAAACTAATTAGTCCTGAATGTCCAAGACTATGATACTGAACTCATGATAAAAACATAGAGGCATAACACACAGCACTAAAGCAAAGACAAAAGGCTGAACATACAGGCTCCTCACAAAACCTGAGCACAGATCACTTTACTTTCACACTTTGTCATAGCGATGACAAAATTTAGATGTGAAATCCTCTGTTCACCCAGACAATGGCATGTTCACATAGGCACATCAACAGCAAAAACATCCTTCTAATCAGTTTTTATTAAATAAGGCTCAATTTAAAGCTGAGGAAATTGCCCATATCATAATACATAGAAATATGGACTTTCATTAAACCGTGACACGTCGCCCATCTCACCGCCTCAACCCAGTATTATTATCAATAAATTTTACTGCGACGAGACTATCAGCTCCCAAATAGTGTTTATTAATTTTTTAACCATTGCAGTGAGGTGCAAAGCATAAAGGGCTGCGCTTCCATACTGATACAATCTGGGGTTAAAGGAGCGCTATTCCTATAGATTTTGCCCTTTAAAACTGTTACTAGTGGGTTAAAGGCGAAGCAGGATGTAGTCCATGCCTCACTGGGTCTGCTTCAACCACAAACATTATTCTGCTCAGGGAGCAACTTCAAACTCAGCCTTCTGCATGTGTAATTACGCACTTACAGGCACGATGGGCAATAGAGTAGAAATCAGGTCTGGACAGGGTGGAGGTGGCTGCTGACATACCTGCTGATGTGAGAGGTGATTATGAAGGTTATGAACTGTTATGAACAGTCTGGAAGAGCAGGAGCAGAACAGGGACGTAGTGGTGGTGGAAATAAGCTGCTGGATCCCTGCGTGCCAGGCGCATATACTGGGGTGACACGGGGTGGGGGTGGGGGGGGGCAGCTGCCACCCTTAAAGAAAGCCTGACTGTGACCAGGAGTGGACTGAGACAATAATTCAGGCTGGGAATTTCATACCATCCCAGGCCACGCCACCACCAACATAACCTTAGAAGCTGCAGGTGTGTTTTATGCTCTGACAAGGTACCTGAAGCTTCCTGCTCTGGTTCCTTATTGCAGGGCTTTTCACCACCTCCATGCCAGCAGGAGCTATTGCAGCAGTACCTCTACTCACTGAACTGACACTGCTTTCTGTTAAAAAAATTATTCAAACCCACTTATTTTTTAATTTACTATTCAATGCACTGGTTATATTCACATAACAACAAAAATATTAAACTCAGTGAGATTTTTCAAGGTTAAAAAAAGTTAAATACAACAATATCACAACATTTTTAGAATTTAGAATTTGAGTTTATGCAGGGTACACTCATAATTTAAGGACATTTTAGCATTCATTTTATTTTCCATTGGCTATTGTAATTCTTTACTATCAGGAAGTCCACAAAATGCAGTTCAAAGCCTTCAGCTGATCCAAAATGCTGCAGCAAGAGTTATGATGAAAATCAACAAGCGGGATCATATTTCTCCAATTTTAGCTTCCCTTCATTGGCTTCCTGTTAAATCAAGAATAGAATTTAAAATTCTTCTTCTAATGTATAAAGCCCTTAATAATCAAGCTCCATCATATATCAGAGCTCTGATTACCCAGTATGTTTCTAACAGAGCACTTCGCTCTCAGACTGCAGGTCTGCTGGTGGTTCCTACAGTCTCTAAAAGTAGAATGGGAGGCAGATCCTTTAGTTATCAGGCTCCTCTCCTGTGGAACCAACTCCCAGTTTTGGTCCGTGAGGCAGACACCCTGTCTACTTTTAAGACTAATCTTAAAACCTTCCTTTTTGACAAAGCTTATAACTAGAGTGGCTCATGTTACTCTGAGCTACCTATATAGGCTTAGGCTACTGGAGGACATCAGGATCTAATTTTCTCACTCTATAGAGTTCTACTGTTCTTCAATTATGCATTACGTGTTGTCATTTCTGCTTTAACTTTCTGTTCTCTCTCTTTTATCTTCATAGTAGGTACACCGGTCTGGCGTACTGTTAACTGTGACATCACCCAGAGAAGACGGCTCACCCTCTATTACCATCTAATGTAGAACAGATTACTGGATCAATGTGTGCTTCTGTGCTTTTTTGTCTCTCTTGTTGTGTCTCTGCTCTGTCTTCTGTAACCCCCAGTCGGTCGAGGCAGATGACCGTTTATACTGAGCCCGGTTCTGCCGGAGGTTTTCCTTCCCGTTAATGGGGAGTTTTTCTTCCCACTGTCGCTTCATGCTTGCTCAGTATGAGGGATTGCAGCAAAGCCATGGACAATGCAGACGACTCTCCCTGTAGCTCTACACTTCCCCAGGAGTGAATGCTGCTTGTCGGGACTTTGATGCAATCAACTGGTTTCCTTATATAGGACATTTTTGACCAATCTGTATAATATGATTGAACTTGACTTTGTAAAGTGCCTTGAGATGACATGTTTCATGAATTGGCGCTATATAAATACAATTTATTTGAATTGATCTTAGACACGAGCATTATTAATGTTTTTCTTATTGATCTCAGAGAAGAAAGATTCTCTTGCATTTTCCAGTTGTGAGTTATATCTGTAAAGTCTCTCTTTATAGATGTCATAGTGAACCTGAAGTCTGTTCTTTCTGCGCCTGTGTTCAGCTTTTCGACACTCCCTTTTTTCACATCTAACTGCTGGAGCATTTCTCCAAGGAGATTTTTTCTTCCCAGAAAGAACTTTCACTTTAACTGGAGCAATGCAGTCATTGATGTCTGAGACTTTAGAATGAAAGTTATCTACTAGCTCATCTACTGAGTTGCAGCCCAAGGTTGAAGTAGCAGAGTAAGCTTGATAAGCTTGAATAAAGGTTTCAGTGGCATTGTCCTTAAAGGTGCGTTTTCTTACGATGTCCCTTTGGCTAAATGAGTCACTGGTAATTATGCTTTCAAAGGTAACAGAACAGTGATCAGATAGGGCAACATCAGTTAGATTGACGTTAGAAATCTTTAGACCTTTAGTGACGATCAAGTCTAAAATATGTCCCTGTTTGTGTGTTGGCTGTTTAACATGTTAAGTTAAACCAAAGTTTCTAAGTGTGTCACACAGTTCCTTTGCACTTCTGTCTTCAGGGTTGTCAACGTGAAAGTTGAAGTCTCCCACAATAATTAAACAGTCATAATCAACACATATCACAGACAGGAGGTCACTAAAATCCTTTAAAAAGTTTGATGTGGACATAGGAGGCCTGTAAGCATTCAGAAACATAGTTCGTACCGGGCTCTTTAGCTGGTGAGCCAAATATTCAAAAGAGTCGATTTTTCCCAAAAACACCTTTTTACACTTTAGTGAATCATTAAACAATGTTGCTACTCCTCCACCTTTCCTTTGCTGTCTGCTCTCACAAAGAAAATTGTAGTTTGGAGGTGTTGACTCCATCAGTATAGCTGCTTCTGTCATAGTTTGAGTTCCTGCCTTAGTTTTAATTTCTGTTTTTAGGTTATTGTTTTCTATTTTAGCTTGTGTCCTGTTTCAGTCTTGGTTTGAGTTCCATCTTAGGTTGGGTCTTGTAATTTATTTTGTGTTTCAGATTGGTTCTTGAACTGTTTTAGTTTAACCTGTTTTCACATGGTAGTTATTCAGTCAGTTCAGTTCCACCTCCAGCCACTTCCCTGATCAGCTCCACTTAGTCTGGTAATTAGTTTGATTCCTTTCACCTGCTCACTCCCCTACTTATGCCTGCCTCTGTTCCTTGCACTCTGCCCGATCATTGTGTTTGTGTTTCCTGCCTGGGGTAAGTCTGATCCTGTTTTGCCTGTCTGCCTGTACCCAACCTGATTCTGTTAGTTTTTACCTGTATTATTTGACCTGTTCTGCTCTTTTTGTTAATAGACCAGCCTGACTTCTGACCAAATTATTTTAGGTTGTTGGCTGTGGACTGTTTAAGTTTTTGGACACTGCCTCTTTGCTTTTTGGCTTGGTGCCCTCTTTTGGTTTTTTTGCTTTGTTAATAAATCACCTTTTTATTACAACCTTTTGCTTGTCTGGCTGAATTCAGGGTCCTCTGTTTCTGATTCATGACAGCTTCACTAAATTCATGCAGCCATGTTTCTGTTAAAAACATTACATAAAGATTATTGTCAATAATTGTCAGGGTTCTGTGTTTTGGCTGCTCTAACTCTACTCCTCAGGTGTGTCTAGTTGGCTGAGGAGGCGTGGTCCACACCTGCAGCTCGTTGCAGGCGGCTTCCTCTGGCGTCTTAAGCAGAGCGCTGACAGATGGAAGACGCCGGAGCCTTAACCAGTCGTGGTACGACGTGGCCTCTGTCCCAACTCTCGGAGACCAGCTTGTGAGTTTTTTTGTTACTCTTCATTTTTGGATTAATTTTTGAACCTCTCTGTTGCTTCAGATTTTGGTGCTTGGATGCACTCACCTGTCTTGACGTCTCGTCCGAAGAAACAGACCAGCGGAACCTGCCTGCTCAGATTTTGCTCTGGCGCTCCCCTCATACTTCCTGGAAGTTACCCAGCGAGGCCTGAGATCCCCTCTCCCGGGTTCTGTTGGTTCTGTGTTCACTCTGGTCAATCCATCTGTCAACCGTTGCCGATGAGGCTCGCTCAGGATTCCTCGCCAGCTACATCAGCCGCCCTCAGCCACTAGCCGCCTATCTCCAGCAGAGTAGTATCATAGAGTTCTCCTGACGCTACTTCTTCCCGGTTAGGTCCGCCCAGCCTAATGGTAAGCAGCGCTACTTCTAGCAATTCTCCGGGTTCTTCCTTCAGAGTACTCACTCACTCTCTCTTGCAGACTTTCCAGCCGTGACGTTCTGACCCAGCCGATTCACCTGTAGTTCCGTCCGTAGACCTGCCTGTTTTCCAAATAAAATATCTTAAAACTGTGCATTGCCTCCCGTTCGTATCTGCACGTGGACTCGTCACCTGAAAACCATGACAATAATGAAGTCATTAATTAAAAGGGATTTTCCTGACAGAGATCTAATATTTAATAAACCCAGTTTATATGACTTAGTGGTTGATGTCTCTGTGACAGGTTGCATCTGACAGTTTATGACTTTTAAGTATTTGTTCCTGTTTATTTTTCTTTTTGCTTTTCTTGTTTCTGCCACGTATTATCACAGATATTCCATAATCTCCGGCAAATGGCCCAGGCTGATGCTGGAAACTGTCATGTCTGAAAAAGGTGCAGCCAGGGCCTGATCTGTATCACAGTGAAGTAATTTGGTGTTCCTCAGTACCAGAGTGTTCTGTGATACGTAGAGAAGGAGGATCTGAGGCTCTGAGGCCTTTGGAAAATCCTGGTTTATTCACAGCAGAATGGCTATGTGGAGAGGATGTAATCTGTAGGCCAATCTTAAATACTTTGGTCATGTTGTGAGAGAATTCCAGAAAAGGAACTTCTGGGCTTTGTGGAGAAGAAGGGGAGGTGGGGGCAGTCTGGACCGGTGTTCGTGACGATTGCGGTTCTTGGTCATCTCTTTGTCCTGCTGAGATCTGGGATGAAACCTCCTGTAGCTCTGACGTAGCCTCTTTCTGTGTCATCTTTCTGGCCATCTTTATCTCGGCTTGTTCGGGCTGTACTGGGCTTATCATTTGTTTTGGCACTGGTTGAGCTTTGTTTTGGGACAAAGCTGATGGTGCATGATTCACAGAATAGAAGATGTTTGAAATCAGCCGTTTTGCACCTGACCTATTTATAGAGAAACCATTGTCGCTGAACAGATGTCTCCTCTCCCAAAAGATGTTAAAGTTGTCTATGACGGTTACAGTTGTTTGTTTGCATGTTTTTTCCAGCCATTTGTTTAGCATCAGAATTCTGGAAAAAATCTAATCTCCACAATTAACGGGCGCATGAGGGCCGCTGAGAAACACCTTGACATTAAGGCCATCAACTAGATTTAGCCGACGAATGTAATCCTCTTTCAATACTTCTGATTTTGATATCCGGGTGAAGTCCTTCAGGGCTTCAGTTTGTATTATAAGTTTTTCTAAGGTCGGGAGTTCTTTCAAGACCTTTGGAAGGATGTCTGAAACATCAGACACCAGGCCACAGTTCCTGACGTTATAAATCAACACCTCTGTGTTTTTCTTGTTACAGAAATGTTTAATCGTGCTTACAGATCTATTGCATAATACCAGGGTCCTTGGCCCTGTGGCATGTCTCTTAGAACAAAAATCGTTGACATACCTCTGTCCTCCTGGGTCACATTTTGGAGCGGAGTGAATCTGTTTAGTAGCGGAATTCCAACATTTCCAGCAGGCTTACTCCTATCATTTGTTTTGAGAACAGCCCCTTGTTGTTTCACTTGTCTTGGGACATCTCTCTGTAGTCTCGGCCAGTTTTCTTTGTCTAGGTGTGGGGTTCGTTGATCCTTTGGTCTTGCACCCAGAGTGGTCCAGGGATTCCCATTTTCCTCAGGGAACTGTTTGTTCGCTGAGTTGCTGGGCTGGTAGTCACCGCTCGGAATCACAGGCAGGGTTGTTTCATTTCCATGCGTGGCGTTTACATCATAATTCACTTCGAGTCGACAGATTTTCAGTTCCATAACAGCTATCTTCTGTAAAAGCTTGTCAAAGTCCATTGTGGTGAAGGAAGGCATCCTTTCAAAATTAAAATAAAAAAATAAGTAAAATAAAATAAATAAAATAACTAGATCCAACTTTCTGTGGTTTAGGCTAAGAGATAAAAAGGAGATAAAAAGTAAAAGGCAGAACAATGCAAGCAAGCAGAGAGCAGAGAAAAAAAGCGTCCGAACAGGCAGAGAGGCGGAATAAGAGTGGCTCAGGATTGGATGTGTGAGAGAGAGTGAAAAAATGAACCATAAAACTTGTGACTTTATTGAAATTTACATTATATGTAAATGCTTAATATCATGTCTATCTTTGTTTAAGAGGCAAACAAAATATTTCAGCATAAATGTTTATTTATTTACACTTTTTTTACACATTGTGTAAACATCAGGCCATTATGATTAACAATTTAGCCATTATTGGCTAGAGTTTAACATTTTATGGCACCAGGATGTTTTCATTCCAATTCTAAAAAATGGTTGAAAATAAAAAATAATTTTTGTACAAGCATGTTTTTTTTTACTAGTGTCATCTATTTCAAAATTGCAGATTAAAATGCCCAAATAGGCTTTTACACTTTCAGAAATAAAAAGATAAAATATGCAATTAATTTGCGATTACAGTTTTTATTGGTTGCTTTGACCTGTTTGAAGAAACTGGCAACCTCTCAGTTTTCAGCATCACCATCTCAGCAGAGCAAAAGACACCTCTTGCTAATGAGTTAACCCATTTTCATTGGTTTGACTCATTTTCCCCACCCTTTTGCAAAACAGTTAACGCAGATGTCATTCATGCAGTCCAAACTCCATTGTTTTAGCTGTGGTAGTAAAACAGAAACCATATGTTCCAAGTCTTAGAAACCTCTTGATCAGAATGAAATCACTGAAGCACCTGATTGACACTTCTTTACACAATTTTTCAATTTGCAGTCAGTTTGCAGGCTTTACGTAAAAGGTGCCATGTTGTGTTGTTCTTTGCAAGCGTGGATGGTCTAAGGCAGATGAGAGTCAGAGTAAGAGGTAGATAGGTCAGGGGAAGAAGATTATGAGGAAGAGGAATCCATGTGCAAGGTGGCGGTGTAGCTGGAAGGACTCAAGTCACAGACGAAATTTGGGCAACTATGATTGGATTGTGTGGTAAATCATGGCCTCTCACTTAGAGGTGCAGGACAAAGAGTCCAAACTTTTCTCAATAGAAACAAGGTTGCATCCATGGTAAGAGTTTTTCGATGGGAGAGCAGGTATTGCTGCTATACAGTATATACAACTCTATCTATTCCTATGGAGGAATTCTTCAGTGCATGGAGATGGAAAGTATATGATCACTGCCCCTGTGAGCAGATGCCCTTGTTCAATGCAATGACTGCTGCTGCCCATGATATAGATGCAAAGGCATGTCAAGGATGGATCAGGCATGCAATAAGATTTTTCAATAGGTGCATCACAAGGGAAAATATTGAATATGATGTAGATGAGGCTATGTGGCCTTTTCGTCAGGACAGAATGGACTAGAAGGAACAAACAGCCCTGGTATTTTCTGTTGAAATCTTTCATTTTTTGGAATATTTCATTTGTTTATCTGGAAAAAAAGAATGAAGAATCAATAAAATTTGCATCACAACATATTTGCTTCTGGATCCATTTTTTGCAAAAAGGCAAATTAGACTACAAATGACGCTGCCATGTAAGCTGCGTCCAGTCTTTGGCTACAATGAACTAGCAATGCTGCACTGATTCACATTGAGTGTGGTATTCTGTATTTTGTTGCCCCTTGTGTAACGAATGATTGGAAGGGCTCAAACATTTGTGTGCAAGTTGTGTTGTTTGAGGGCCAAATTTGCTTTTGGTTCATATTTTAAATGTTTTGGCAGAGTTGTAACCTTTTGCAAACAAAATGTTTCATTTTGACCATTGTTGCCACTGTTTAGGTCTCTGCGTTAACTGTTTTGAAAAATGTGGGTTTTGAGTTGACTGCTGCGTCAAAGCAACCTATAAAAACTGTAACCTCAAATAACTGTTGAAATTATGCAATTAAAAATTCTAATTGTTTGACAGCACTGAGAGAGAGAGAGAGAGAGAGAGAGAGAGAGAGAGAGAGAGAGAGAGAGAGAGAGAGAGAGAGAGAGAGAGAGAGAGAGAGAGAGAGAGAGAGAGAGAGAGAGAGAGAGAGAGAGAGAGATGTGTGTGTATGTGTTGTGAATATAAAAATCAATTGGTTAATTCTAAACATTGTGCTTTTCATTATTTCATAAAGATGTGGTATAGACAGAGTTTAGGAACAGACTTTTTGGGGGAGTAATAAAGAGATAAAATTACTAATATGAGAAAAAAGTCAAAGGAGAATAACATAAAAAAACGACAGAAGTGATAATATTTTGATAAAAATGTCATACTATGGGAATTAAGGGGGAACATCTCCAGAATAGTAACAGCTTGCAGAATTATTTTAATCCTTGAGTAGGGCCAGGTTAGATTCTTTAAAAAAATGTATTCTTTATGAGAATAAAGTCAAGAGAAGGAAGCCAAAGGGATACAAAAATAAACTAGTAATTTACAAAAATAAAAATATTAAGAATATAAAGTTTGTTCTGAGATTAAAGTCCCTCTGATACTGTTTAAGTGTCTGAGTCTAACAGCAGATTTGCCACATTCAACATGGCAGACGCTCTGACTCATCTGCAGCATAGGGAGACCCCACCCAACAAGCTGTCTACAAAGATAATGTCTATGGGTTATTCAACGTTCCTCACAGTTACTTTTGGTTTTGCATTAAAGGCGTAGAATAGGTTCTTCGGTGGGTCGACGGTGGTTCTGTTTGATCTAAGTCTGTTGTTCAGATCTTGTTCTTCAGCACTTTGGACCGTCTGAACAAACTGTAAGTTTGCTTTGTTTCCTACCAGAACTTTGTCTTGAAGAACTTTCCTCTTTGTTTCTGCTCTCTGATGTTTGGAGAACATGTTCACTGCTGAATTAAGCACAATTGGCTGATGATACAACAGTTTTCTTAAAAGACTCTTCTGAAATTTCTCTGGCACTTGAAATGATAAAGTTATTTTCTGATGTGTCTGGCCTTTACTTAAATGTAATCAAATGTGAATTAATGGCCCTTTTTGCCAGGTCACTGATTTTAAAACATCATTTTTCTCCTAATAGTTATTTTCTTTGGAATAACAAAGATATGTATTTTAAGAAAAAATCTCTGTTTTTGAAAACTGGTTTGGGAATGATATCACACTGGTAAGTCAACTTTTCAATGAAAAAGGCAATCTCTTTAATTATCAATAATTTCTATGCCATTTTAAGATTCCTGTAAACCCAAAACAGTTTACAATTGTTTTTGATGCTATTCCATCAGGTGTTATGTTATTTAAAGGTCAGACCTCTCTGTTCTCTGAAGGCCCAAGACCTCCACCTGATCCAACTGATACTCATGTAGGTAAATTGTGTTTTCAACCCAAATCTCCTAAAAATAACAACCATATTCACACTTTATTCCAAGCAAACTACATCTCAGTTCCTTATGTAATTTCAGTCTGGTCTGGTCTCAGAAGTATGCTAGAACAAAAAGTGGTCTCTACCCAAGAAATATTTACTAGTCAACAAGGTTAAAGTGGTTTTCCTTTGAGATAATCTCACTGCTGTCTGACTGCATTCAACTGACACTGATATGAAGCAGAGAAGAAGAGCCAATCAGAGGAGGAGCAGCTGATCTTTTTCCAGCACTAATGATGTAAAGGATGATCAGAGTTGATGTGCAGATGAATGATTTGTGTTTCCTCTGCAGGTGAAGGTAGAAAGTGTGTGTGAGCTGATGTGGATGTGAATTCAGCAGCATGGATCAGTGTGAGGACAGAGAGGAGGGAGTCCCTCCCTCTAAAACCACTCTGTGTGGGGAAGCTGAGAGCCAGAGCCACGCTCAGAGGTGAGATCAGCATCTCTAAGTGTCCATGTCTCATTTATAAAGCTTGTGTACACACAAAAAACATGAAACTTGCATACATTTCATGTTTTATTTTCATTTTTCCATAATAATATCACTCTAAGTATGGCTGTCGCAATCCACAAATTCAATAAATACAATGACAACAAAACATTCCATGCAAAAAAGAATAGGAGTAGGAAGAACAATTCTTAATAACTCCTACCTCGTATTTCATAAATCAAATATGACAGCCTTGCTTATATGCTTGAGAACAAAAAGGAAAACAAAAAAAAAAAATATTTCAGACGCTGTCTAATACACACACACACACGAGTACATACATATTGTCGTGGTATTTTTCTGGGATGAACCCGGACACAGCACGCATACACAGAGCTAGTTCTTTAAAGTGAGTTTATTGAACGGTGTGGATGATGGATGACAAGAGGACCCATAGTCTTTTACCAGACGGAGATGTAGGGTGCAGAAGTTGGCTGACAGGAGTAGTGCGGAGAGTCAGACCAGGAAGGAACACTGGAGCCCATGACTTGAGACCAAGACGGAACACTTGAGACCAGGACGAAACACAGGAGCCGAGAACAGGAGTTGAGAACTTGAGACCAGGACGGCTCATCAGGGGTTGAGAACTTGAGACCAGGGCGGCTCACCAGGGGTTGAGAACTTGAGACGAGGGTGGCTCACCAGGGGTTGAGCACTTGAGACCAGGGCGGCTCACCAGGGGTTGAGCACTTGAGACCAAGACGGAACCCAGCAGCCGAGAACTTGAAACCAGAACGAAACCCAGCAGCCGAGAACTTGAAGCCAGGACTGAGAACAGTAGCCGAAGACAGAGACCACAGCGGAACACCGGAACCGGCGAACCCAAACTGCGGGCTGAGTTGGAACGGAGTCTCTGGCTGTGACTTAGCTGGAACAGTGTTTCAGGCTGAGGCTGAAGCAGAGTCTCTGGCAGTGACTGAACAAAATTAAAGCTGAAGCAAAGTCTTCTGGCTGACTGAACAAAAAACAAAGCTGGAGAAAAGTCTTCTGGCTGACTGAACAAATACTGAGCTGACACAGGATACTGACGGAAACTGAGCAGGAGTAGAACACTACGGACCGGCAACGAGAACAGAATGAGGTGGGTATATATAGAGGTGACAACAGGTGGAAACAAATCAGTGATAATTCAATTCAATTCAATTCAATTTTATTTATATAACGCCAAATCATGAAACATGTCATCTCAAGGCACTTTACAAAGTCAAGTTCAATCATATTATACAGATTGGGTCAGATTATACAGATTGGTCAAAAATGTCCTATATAAGGAAACCAGTTGATTGCATCAAAGTCCCGACAAGCAGCATTCACTCCTGGGGAAGCGTAGAGCCACAGGAAGAGTCATCTGCATTGTACATGGCTTTGCTGCAATCCCTCATACTGAGCAAGCATGAAGCGACAGTGGGAAGAAAAACCACCTGCAGCCTGACAGGTGGAACCAATCAGGCTGTGCTGGGAAGAGAGAGAGGAAGGGAGGCTTAGCATGCAGCGTATAAGCTGCATCCTGACACATATACGTTCTCTTTATATTATTATTTTAGATATTTTCACTTTACTTGCAATTTATGGATTTTTAAACATTAAACCGAATAATATTTGGACAACATTTTAGATCACTTTCCAAAAAGTTCCATCGTTTCATTCCAGTAACAGAAACACACATTTGTTTGAATGTGGTCCTTGACAAAGGACATTTAGTCATTTTTTATTCTGCTTGTTTCACTGTTTACAGTAAAAGGGTTTGCAGACCAGGTGGTTATAAGCCAGATTTAGTTTCACGCATAACTAATGATGTTTGTAATACAACTAAGTCCTTCAGTTTTAATAGTCCTGATTTATTTTAGTTTTTCAGTTATGATCCTCTTGTACAATAAATATAGACATAAGAATAAGACATCAAATTAGTAGCATACATGTTGCCTTATTGTCATGGTTTGGTGGCGAGGATCCAATGAGGCGGAGACAGAAAAAAGACTCTTTATTAGAGGAAACTTACGGCAAACAGGATACAAGTCAGGCTCAGAAGGGCTAGAACAGGAAAAACATGACTGGCTTGGGAACAGCCTTCAATACAGGATCCACAGAGCTCACAGAGCGACCCGACAACAGGGAAACAAACCAAGGGAACTTAAATATGGCTAGAAATTAAGCATCAACAGGTGAGTCCAATCAACTAATTAAGTCTCAGGTCGGAGTTCCTGACACTTACCCCTCAACAAACTACATTAAATATAGGAAAATCAAAGAACAATGAAGACTTCTAATTATTTTATAGGTCAACATATATTTCTCTTTACTGAAAAACAGCAATGTTTTTAATAATTTCCTTTTTAACATAGGTTATGTGAGACTTCCATTTAAATTTTTCATCAATGAGTACTCCTAAAAACTTAAATTCTAATACAATTAATATTCAAGTTAATATTTTCGGGGAAGTTTTGATATCTAAATAACACACACACACACACACACACATTTTATATATATATATATATATATATATATATATATATATATATATATATATATATATATATATATATATATATATATATATATATATATAATTTGTATATTGCGCAAGTTCCAGGATTTTTGCTGATGTCTGTCCCCTCTGGTGACAAGTTGAAATAAAACCAGTGTCATGCAAGAGCATGGGAGAAGAGAAAAAAGCTAAATAACCAATAACCCATCAAATACAGGGTTAAGTATCCGTTAGGACATCACATGTTTTTGTTCTTTTAGAGGCATAATGTCTTCTGAGCTAAGAAAGTTAGAAATATAATTTTGTTACATATTTTACATAGAAATAGTATTTTAATTTTTCAAGGAAAAAACAGATACCGTTCTATTTGGTAAATAACAGAAGGGGTAAACTGGCCATCGGTAGAAGCTTTCCTGGTACTCCCAAAGGTGGCCTGGCCCGTTGGCCCGATCCAGTCCGCTCAGCGATCTCAAAGGTTGTTCTTGATAACAGACAATCTTATGCCTTTGCTTTCCTGCAGTCAGTCTCACAGACACCGATGTCCTTGAGACAAATGTCTTTGCAGCAAGGACAAGGATGCCCTCATCCCCTATGACAGCAGGCAGGTCTAAGCAGCCAGAACGAGGCAGCAGCAGGTGTCTCTGAGCCTGAAATGGAAAGGGAATCATGGCTCCTCCGAGTCACCCATTATACAGAAAAAAGACAAGTGAGCGAGTGCATGAACTGAATTTATTACTTCTGTTAAATGTGCTCCTGACGCAGCAGATACAAATTCTGTCAGAAGTAAAAGATTTCTGTTACAGCATCTTATCTTTTTAGCACACTGCTGGTCCCTTTTCATTTACAGGACAGAACTGAGCTCCCTCCATTGCATGAAAACTGCTCCCATGTTTACTCTGACTCTCAACAAAGTAACAGTTGAACAACAGTTTGAACCATTAGAACGAGAGTGCAGCACTTCATGCACTTGCCCTGAGGATTCAGCCCAAATCCCTCTCTCATGAACTGACTAATGGAGCTTTGGATGGTCCGAGTGAAAAGGACTCAGGATTCTTCTCCATGTCAGAGCTCAACACTAATATCACCAAACTGTCCTCTCAGTCATTTCCAACCAACATGTTTGTCTCAGAAACAGCTCTTTCTGCTCTGGAAACAAGGCTGGACTTTATTCGGAAGGATCAATGATCAGGAACATGATGGAGGATTGGATCGGTTCTGATGGAACCATTTAGAACGTCAAGTTTATGATCCGTGTGGTTCTGTTGTGTCTCACAGCTCTTTATTTTGTAATCAGTCGTATTGAAAAATTAAATAAAATAAAGCTATCTTAAAGCATCATAATATTTTTTTCTGACAGGACTTCTAACAGACTGAAACGTAAACATCAACCAGAACCAGAACCCAGCTGTGTGTCCTTTAAGAGCCACATGTCAAAGGCTGACATCATTAACTTCAAATCTTCAGGACCTGCATCCTCAGAGAGGTGAGCTGTATCTAACTGCTGTAACTGTGGAAACTGAGTCAGTCTGAAATGTTTTTATTCCAACGTGTGTTTAACGTGAGCTCAGCTCTTTTTCCCACATTTCTATGTTCATATGTGAAGCGGTGTGTGTTGGATGTTCTCCAGAACCACAGCAGTGAAAGTGGAAAGAATGGATGTTGTTGGAGGCGTCCTGGATGCTGCTACATCATGTTTAACAGCTCTGATCTGTTTGCTTTTGGGCCTCATTGATTAGTCGCCATCATTAAACACTTTTCTCTGCTTAAAGTCAAAGATTTAGTTTGGACTGGAGCTCACTCTGATTAGTTCTCTGTGGTTCTGTTGAATCTGGTTCTAGTGCTGTTCACCATTAAAATTTCTTAGTTATGATACAAAAATATTTTTTTTAGGGCTGGGCAACGATTAAAATATTTAATCGCGATTAATTGCCCTGATTAATCGCGATTCATCACGATTAATCGCATTGTATTTACAAACTCCAAGAATGAATTCAAAAGTAGTGTAAAGAGCACTTTTATTTTAATGTTCTGCTGCCATATGAACAAAAGTGTTGTAACATTTGTAGCACTTATCAGTAACACATATTTAGTGTAAAGCTCAACTTAAACATGTAAAACAAAAAATAGCAATAATAATAAATTAAAGCTTATTGCCACTGACAGGGAATTCTCTTTATGGGGAAAAAATCTACCAAAAACAGGCAATTTCTGAGGTAACAGCAGGGAGCAGCATTACCATTTTATGTTCAATACCAAAGTTTAACTTGGCAGTGGTTACAACTAACTTGTTTCTGTCATATTCGATGCTGGAAGAACTTTAAACTGAAATGCTTGCTAACTCGATATGCTTGCGTTTATTTGACGTTGACACGCGGTTTTTTGTTGTTGCTTTCTCGCGTGCATATAGTGAATGGCAGGGAAAAACAGGCAAAAACACATGGATACTTTGAAACGAGAAGCGACTTCACCGAGCAGACCCCCCCGCTCCGCTCCGCACAAAACTTGTTCCGTTCGCCAACTCACCGCCTCGCCTAAGCAAATTCCTGCGGGAAACACCGCCTTCCGCATGTCGGCTTTGTTTTTTTTCCGGCCAGCACCTTTCTTACTCTGAATCCGAGGTTTGGCTGACAGCGAGGTTATTGCCGCATTATCGCCACCTACTGCTCTGATTCAAACCCCTACACCGCAGCAACAGACCTTCACAAAATAAAAGCATGTGAGCAACATGCGTTAACGCGCGTTAAAGAAAATATCGCCGTTAAAAGTCTATTGAGTTAACGCGAAATTAACGCGTTAACTTGCCCAGCCCTAATTTTTTTACTTGATATTGAAGTAACTAGTATTTAAATGACTTTTATTGAGTTTGGAAAACTATTAATTCCACTGGGAGTTCAGTGAACTGCCTTGAAGAAAAACCTTTCTCTGATATTCCAAAAAATGTTAAAAAACAAAAGAACTGGAATTTTTTGTTTTTTTTTACCTTTTTTTGAATGATCATAACCTGGATGACTGAGAATCTTCACCAGCACTTTCCCTGATATCAATGTAAATCCATTAACCACATTGATGATGATAAAACTTGCACTTAATGGTCACCAATAACAAGATTAACTGAATTGCACCCCCATAACAAGAACACTTTCTTCCCTCCCTTACCCAACTGCACATTCCCTTAAAATAACTGACAAAGGATTTATTCAAACATAAACAAAAATACACACTAATAATAAAATAATCCATTTAACCTCCTTTAACATTTTGTGTAAAAATCTCTAAACTCGACATAAAGACCAGCACAGCTACACAGGGTCCAGAGCCTTCGGGATCTCAGGATGATTCAGACTTCATTTTATTTGCTTTTGCTGTTAAGAAATTAATTGAAAACAGATGAAAGTAGCTCAAGTATACCCATCCATTTTCTAACACGTCTATCCCTGATCTGGTCACAAGGGGTGCTGGTGTTATCTCCAGCATTCAATGGGTGAGAGGCGGGTTACACCCTGGACAGGTTGCCAGTCTATCGCAGGGCAACACAGGGACAAACAGGACAACACACACTCACACACCTAAGGAGACTTTAGACTTTATTTACCTAATAGTCATGTTTCTAGACTGTGGGAGGAAGCCGGAGTACCCAGAGAGAACCCACGCATGCACAGGGAGAACATGCAAACTCCATGCAAAAAGACCCAGGGTGGACTCAGACCCAGGACCTTCTTGCTACAAGGCAACAGTGCTACCCATAGTACCACTGTGCAGCCCATGCTCAAGTATACGATTTAAAATTTTTACAAAAACCCTAGCCACCCAATCTAAATCGACAAGAGGAGCACATAAAAAGCAAATTTCAAACAAATACTAAAGCCCTAAAAAATAACACAAAACAAATAGTCTAAAGTGCTTTTAACAGTCATCGTAGAGTCTTTGAGTTTAAGATCATCACAGCTTGAGGAAAGAAGCTTTTACTGTGGCGCAATATCCCAGATTTAAGCGCTCCATAGCTCCTCCCAGAAGGGAGATGTTCAGACAGGTCTCTGGCAGGAAGCAAAGAGTTCTTAATGATGCTAAAGACTGAGAGCACACAGGATGAATCTTCCCTGTTGCCATGCCAACAGGGAGCTTTTTAACTCCTTCACTGACCTCAGAGAAAGTGATGGACTCACCTTCCTCCAAGGACTCAGACTCTCAGGAACAACCAGACCTCTCCACCTCATTGAGGTGGGAATTCTGCTAAGTGTCTGGATGTGAAAAACTCATCAACTTTTAACATCACAACACTGCATTTCCCTCCCAGCTGACCTCTGGACTGATGGTAGAAACAGCCACCTACATGCTGTCTGGATCAGTCAGACTGAGGCAGTTCTGTAAACCAGAACACATCAAGAACAGGAGATGGCTAGTGGAAAAATGTCTGCTTCTCATTAGAAAAGATACTCCATCCAACATCATGGAGCTAATATGGTTGTAGGTTGTAACTATATTCCTTCTGGCGGCCCCCTGATGGCTGCAGCTACATACAGCTCCCGACAACCTGCGAGCATTTCTACAAAATATGCCGCCTAACATGCTACAAACTATACATAGACCCAGTGGATCAGTACTTGACCACCAGCGCCTGCTGGAGTTACGGTCATCAAGTGGTTTTGGACTCCTAACTACAACTACTCCCGATTGTTTACGTGGCTTCGGAGTGCTTCGGGCACAAGTCCCAGAGCCCCATGACAAAGTGGACTTGCCGGACTTGCCTCTCAGTGCTAATACAAAAGAGGTTATGAGTTTTCTCTATCGGAAAATCACCGAGCTTCAATCTGCACACACGGAGGGTGTTTGCATCATTGCTGGGGATTTTAACCAGGCCAATATGAAAACTGTCCTCCCTCATTTCAACCAACATGTGGATTTTGCTACTTGGGGAGAGAACACTCTTGACTTAACACCAGTATAAAAGGCGCATTCAGAGCAGCCCCCCACCCCACCTCTGCTCTTCAGACCACCTTTCTGTGATGCTAATTCCTGCATACAGGCCACTGCTGATCAGAGCTAAACCCACAGTGAGGCAGGTGAGACTGTGGACTGAGGGAGCAATGGAAGCACTCCAGGACTGTTTTGAGTGCTCTGACTGGGACATGTTCAAAGCTGTAGCAACATATGATGACAAGATAAACATTGATGAGTACGCCATGACTGTGTCAGCCTACATCAACAAATGCATTGTGGACATCAGCACCACAAAGAGCATCATCACCTGGGCCAACCAACAACCCTGGATGACTGAGGAGGTTCGACAAAAGCTATAAGCAAAACTCAGCGTTCAAGTCTGGTGACTAGGAGGCACTGAGGACAGCGACAGCAAACCTTAACCGTGCCATCAGGTTAGCGAAACGGAACCACAGTCAGAAAATCCAGGAGCTTTTCCATGACCCAGCAACACCAGCAGCATGTGGCAAGGCTTACGGGCGATTACAGACTACAACACATCCTCCCCCCCAGTGGGTGAAGTTGATGCTGACTTCCTAAATGAACTAAATAACTTCTTTGGGAGGTTTGAGGCACTAAACAGCACTCCAGCAGTGAAGGCTGTCCCCCATCAGGAAGAGGAGGTCCTCTGCTTTGACACAGCCGACATGTGAAAGACTCTGAGGAGAGTCAACCTGCAGAAGGCCCCAGGTCCAGACAACATTCTTGGCCAGCCAGCCAGCTGACCTACACACTCTTGTTCAAGAAGTGTGCAGGTCAGGAATATAATGTGTGTGGAACACACATATTGTAATTTTTTGGCTCTTGTTTTCTTGTTTCTTTTTTTAACATGCAGCTTCAGGCTGATGCAAGGAGATTCTAGCTGAAAAATAAAGGAGCCAAAAGAAACAAGGATTTTGTGTGACAGGTTCATATTTGAATGCAAAATAATAAGAAATCAATATTCTAGACCATTTTTTCTGTAGGTATGTCTAGGTGCGCTGAAAAACTTTTCTGATAACTAATCAGAAAAAAACACTGACACTCCTGTGACAAACTCCACTGCTTCTTCTGTTGCTATTTGGGTCTTTCCAGAAGCTTTACACACATTTCCTGGTGAAAATGTACGTCTAACACGGCCGATCTGAACCGTGCCATCAGGTTCGTGAAGTGGAACCACAGTCAGAAAATCCTGGCTTTTACACACAACAATGCACCGAGAGTGCAGTAATCCGATCATCTGACCATCCGGCCATCTTGAAACAAGAGTTTTTAAAATAGAAGTCTACAGTAGGAACTACACAGCTTTGAAGTCAAACTTACTCTCCGATGGGTCCCTGGTGACCAGTTGCCAGTTCTCTGTAAAGATTTTGTGTAAAAATCTCTTAACTGGACATAAAGAAAGGAGGCATGCTGACCAGCACAGCTCCACAGGGTACTGAGCTTTCAGCATCTCAGGATGATTCAGATTTCACTTTATTTGCCATTTGCAGATTAAAAATCAACATTGGAATAGTGATGCAAGTAGCTCAAATGCACAATTTGACATTTACACCAACAGAGGGAAGGAAACCATAGCTCCCCAATCTAACATGATGAGAGGGGCACATAAAAATGTTAAACAAATACTAAAACCCTCATAAATAAAATAAAACAAAGAGCCACAAGTGCTTTTATCATTCATCATAGAGTCTGTATGTTTAAAATAATCACAGCTTGAGGAAAGAGGCTTTAATTGTGGTGTGATGTCCCACATCTAATCTAAACAGGTCTCTGGCAGAATGCAAAGAGTCTTTAATGATACTAAAGCCTGAGAGCAGACAGGATGATCCACTCCTGTTACCATGACAACAAGGAGCTTTTTACCTCCTTCACTGACCTCAGAGAAAGTGATGGACTCACCTTCCTCCAAGGACTCAGACTCTGCCTCCTCCATGGAAGATATGGTGACCAGACTGAGGAGATCCTAGGAGCGCTCCTTCTACCACCAAACCAAAATCCTAAGTCCAGGTCTGTAGTTCCCCCAAACCAGACCCAGCTGGGAATGGACCGTCCTCTCCCTTTTGGACCCATCAGTTTACAGAACGTCTTCAAGGCAAACTGAAGATCCACTAGTTTCTCCACAGCCACCAGAATCCTCTCTGGGTAACCCTACAGCAGTAGAAAGTCCAGCCCCTCTGCAGGAGTTTGTTTCTAGAACCCAAGCTGTCCATGGAGGTGAGTCCAAACATCTAGCTGGTACCAGTTAACCTCCTAAACCAGCTCTGCTTCCTGATCCACCAGTGAGAAGAACCTCCATGTCTCTAGATCGAGTTCAAGATCCCAGGAATTATAACACCTAGCTATCGTCCTCACTTGTTACCCAACTCCTATAGAACCTGACCTCCCTGCAGATGGTGGCCCACATGGAGGGGGTTCTGTAGCTTCTTGGACCTAGGTCCATCCAAACTCAGGAAGTCAGACCTATACCATTAGATGCCCACTTTTGGATCCCTCCAGACCCCACCCTGCAGGCCTGGCTCCAGGAGGTGTTGGATCTCTCTTTGTCTGATCCTCTCCTGAGGTCAACATGCCATGGAGACCCAACCAGTCCAGAACATCATGGTACCAGGATCTCAGGAACTAACAGAACTGCTGATTCTGCTCTTGAAACAAGGCTGGACATTATTCAGGAGGATCAATGATCAGGAACATGATGGAGGATTGTATCGGTTCTGATGGGAACCATTTAGAACATCAAGTTTATGATCTGTCTGGTTCTGCTGTGTCTCAGAGCTCTTTATTTTGTAATCAGTCGTATTTAAAAATAAAATAAACCTCTCTTAAAGCATTATAATATTTTTTTCTGACAGGATTCCTAAGAGACTGAAATGTAAACCAGAACCCAGCTGTGTGTCCTTAAAGAGCGACAGCTCAATGGATGCTCTCATTGACTTCAAATCTTCTGGACCTGCGTCCTCAGAGAGGTGAGCTGTATCTAACTGCTGTAACTGTGGAAACTGAGTCAGTCTGAAATGTTTTTATTCCAACATGTGTTTAACGTGAGCTCAGCTCTTTTTCCCACATTTCTATGTTCATATGTGAAGCGGTGTGTGTTGGATGTTCTCCAGAACCACAGCAGTGAAAGTGGGAAGAATGGATGTTGTTGGAGGCGTCCTGGATGCTGCTACATCATGTTTAACAGCTCTGATCTGTTTGCTTTTGGGCCTCATTGATTAGTCGCCATCATTATACACTTTTCTCTGCTTAAAGTCAAAGATTTAGTTTGGACTGAAGCTCTCTCTGATTGGTTCTGTTCCATGTTAATGAGCTAACTGGACTGTTTAGTCCCTCTCCCATATTCATAGGAGTTGTTTCCACAGGAGAGGAGCCTGATAGCTAAAGGATCTGCCTCCCATTCTACTTTTATAGACTCTAGGAACCACCAGCAGACCTGTACTCTGAGAGCAAAGTGCTCTGTTAGGAACATAAGCGGTAATCAGAGCTCTGATATATGATGGAGCTTGATTATTAAGGGCTTTATACGTTTGAAGAAGAATTTTAAATTCTATTTTTGATTTAACAGTAAGCCAGTGAAGGAAGGCTAAAATTGGAGAAATATGATCCTTCTTGTTGATTTTCATCAGAACTCCTTCTACTGCGTTTTGTGGACTTTCTTGTTGTAGTAAAGAATTACAATAGTCCAGCCTTCAAGTAACAAATGCATGGACTAGTTTTTGAGCATTGCTCCTGGACAGAATGTTTCTAATTTAGAAGGTGAAAAAAGGAAACTCTGGAAACCTTTTTAATATGGGATTTAAATGACCTGTCAAAAATAGAACCACATTTTTTTACTTTATTACCAGAGGCCACATGTGGAATATTGCTAAAGTAGTACTTTAGCAATATTTCCAATTGATAAAGTGTTACTGTTACAGTATTTCTTTTGGGTGTTTATCCACCAATTTAACTGTCAAACGTTCATAAAAGCTGTCTTAATGCAAGAAACGAAACTCTTAAACACATGAAATAACAATTAACTTTAAAGTACTAAAAGGTTTTGTTAACTTTTGACATAAAGCTGGATTAAGAGCTAGTAAGATACCTTTGATTAAATTGGTATACTAATGTTTATTATTCAACAGCTGTATCTCCTCGCTGCATCGACTGATTTTCACCAGATTTTTTGTGAGTTGTGGGGGAGTGCTGCCTAACGCGTTCGTGTGAATCGCCCGGTGGACGGGTGGGAAAAATGCGTGACAACTTCTGCGGTGGCTGGCGACCGGCGGTGCGCGAACCCCCGCGGTGGCCAATAGGCCAGAGCGGCGCTTGGCTGCGAAGGCTGATCATCACCGCTTGCGGTTTTAATTAGGCCCGAGCAGTGAAGTGCTGGGAAGGCCTATTGTATCTGTAGTGTTCATTTTTCTTATTTTGCCCCCCTAAAGAGGGGCCTTTTTGGGGGCTTTCTCATTTTCAAAAACTCACCAAACTTTGCAGATGCAAGGTGACTATTTAAACATTTTGTATTTTAAGGTCGTCACAAATATCCAAAGAAAAATGCCTCAACGGCGCCACCTAGAAATTTTCAAAGGACCCTTTGCTATTCACTTACTTCGTCGTAGAGACATGAAATTTGATATAGTTGTAGAGCTCAACAAGACGCTCAGAATTTACAATAAATGTCATAGTGCAAGTATCACAGGAAGTTGGCCATTTTAGACTGAAAGTCTGATTTTGACCTCAATTTTGACAGTTACACCATTGGTATAAGATCGAACTCCTCCCAGAGATATCGAGCGATCGGCTTGAAACTCGGGCAGTCTGATCATAAGGCATGGCCAATCAAAAGTTATCAAAATGGTGAGTTTTTGAGCATGCTGAAGGGGCGTTGGCAGGGGTCAAAGTTCACCTATTCACCACAAAAAATAAAAGTGTTATATCTCCTACACAGAAACACACAGAGGCACCAAACTTTCCGTAATTGATCACCATTAGGTCTCCTATAATATCCAATGGTCAAATGATTACATTGCTTAGGCCACACCCCCTGACAACAGGAAGTGTCATGTTTTGTTGTAAGCGGTCGCTATGTTACCCCTCTGAGCTAATCAACATGAAACTGTGTCCAGAGACAGAACACATGTTGGTGTGTTGTGGATTTCAGGCCCAACTGGATTCGATGGAGCAGGGGGGCGTGGTGGCGTGGGGAACTCACCTCATCTCCAGATTTCCATAGGATATTGACAAATTTAATGAAAAGTAACTTAAAATTACCTTAATAGGACAACATTTTTAAAAGTCAAAAGGCTTATTTAATGTATACTCTATGTTTATCTTGTATTTTATATTAGTATTTATCTAAGTAAGTATTTTATCTAAGTATTTTATATTTACAATAAAATGCATAATTTATTTTTTAGACTAGTTCCATATGAGAGGTTGCAAGAAATCTTGTAACTTTACTGAATTTGCTGCTTAAGAAGATTGGGTTTGACAGACAACACCAACTGTCCCCTGTGACAGTTTTAGCCTTCCTTTACTGGAAACCTTTTTAATATGGGATTTCAATGACCTGTCTTGGTCAAAAATAGCACCAAAATGTTTGACTTTATTACCAGAGGCCACATGTGGAATATTGCTAAAGTAATACTTTAGCAATATTTCCAATTGATAAAGTGTTACTGTTACAGTATTTCTTTTGGGTGTTTATCCACCAATTTAACTGTCAAACGTTCATAAAAGCTGTCTTAATGCAAGAAACGAAACCCTTAAACACATGAAATAACAATTAACTTTAAATAACTAAAAAGGTTTTGTTAACTTTTGACATAATGCTGGATTACCAGCTAGTAGGATACCTTTGATTAAATTGGTATACTAATGGTATACTAATGTTTAAACCAGGGGTGTTCAGCGGGCCGAATCCGGCCCGCTGAACGATTTAGTCTAGTCAGGTGGCCCAATGCATTTTCATTATTCAACGGCTGTATCTCCTCGCTGCATCGACCGATCTTCACCAGATTTTTTGTGAGTCGTGGGGGACTGCTGCCCAACACCTTCGTGTGAATTGCCCGGTGGACGGGCGGGAAAAATGCGTGATAACTTCTGCGGTGGCAGGCGACCGGCGGTGCGCAAACTCCCGCGGTGGCCAATAGGCCAGAGCGGCGCTTGGCTGTGAGGGCCGATCATCACCGCTTGCGGTTTTAATTATTCTTATTCTGCCAGTGTCATGAAACACAAAACTGTTATATTTCATACACAAAAACTCACAGAGCCACCAAACTTTCAGTAGTTGATCACCATCAGGTCTCCTACAATATCAAATTATCAAATGATGACATTAGTAAGGCCGCGCCCCCTGACAAAAGGAAATGCATTTAATCTTTGAAAATTGACAGCATTGGAATCTGCTCAAACTTGTCCACCAGGTGGCAGCAAGAGACCACAAAAGTTCACTTGGTTAATAAGGTCTTTGGGTTTGAAATATATTTAACCCTTTAAAGCCTGACCAATCAAAAAATAGTCAGACAATTCTAATTTTTTAGAATGTTGATGTTTTTTAAGCCTGAAAACAAAATCCAATTTATTTTTTTTGCCATATCCTAATTTTTATGATATTATTTTTGTATCACATTTGATACGGTAGGCTTTTGTTAGAACTTTTGGCTCACAACAATATGGCTTATATATATAAAAAACAAATCTTGCCCATAACATCTAGAAACTAAAGAACACTTCAGGCAGTTTTTCCTTTAGTTCTTTTTAACCTATAACTTTTTACATCACTCATCACTGCTCAATGATGATGAGAACTGGAAGTCCAGTCCTCATCATCATCCTCATCATCTTCTGCTAGCTGCTTTATGTCACTTTAATTGCCATCCAATATCATGTTGATGACATTTTCTGTCTCTTCTTCCTCAATTCTTTTTGACATCTAAAATTATATAAACTGCTGCTCAAAACCCAAAGAGTATGGTTTTAGAATGATTGTCATGGTGAAAGAATCCAAAATGAATTATGAAATGGCATTTAACAATAACTATTGATTAAAAAATTGTATGTGGCTGAATTAAGGCCGGAAGGACATACATTACTTTACAAAAATGTTGCATGACTGTTCAGTGATGAAGTAACTTATATACCTGCAGTATCAAATATGATACACACATTTTAACACGGTTTAACTGTGACAGAAATAATATTTTTCTGGGTAATTGGGCAACGTCTGCAGCAATCCCTCATACTGAGCAAGCATGAAACAACAGCGGGGAAAAGAATTCCCATTAACGAAAAAGGAAAAACCTCTAGTAGAACCGGGCTCAGTATGAACCTCATTTGCCTCGACAGACTGGGGGTTACAGAAGAAAGAGCAGAGACACAACAAGACAGACAAAAAAGCACAGAAGTTCTACATTAGATGGTAGTAGCAGTTGATCTGTCTTCCCTGGATGATGCCACAGCTAACAGAAAGCAAGACCATGTGTACCTACTATGAAGAAAAAGAGAACAAAAAAGGTAAAAGCTTAAATGACAACAAGCAATGCAAAATTGAAAAACAATAGACCCTGATGTCCTCCAGTGGCCTAAGCCTATAGCAGCATAACTATAGAGGTAGCTCGGGGTAACATGAGCCACTCTAACTGTAAGCTTTGTCAAAAAGGAAAGTCCCAAGTGCCAGCTTCTAGTGGAGAAGTTCAAGTATCTTGGGGTCTTCTTCAGGAATGAGGGGAAGATGGAGTGGGATATCGACAGGCGGATTGGTGCGGCGTCTGCTGTGAAGCGGGTGTTGTACCGGTCCGTTGTGGTGAAGAGAGAGCTGAGCCAAAAGGCGAAGCTCTCGATTTACCGGTCGATCTATGTTCGTACCCTCATCTATGGTCATGAGCTTTGGGTCGTGACCGAAAGAATGAGATGCCGTATACAAGAGGCCGAAATTAGTTTTCTCCATAGTGTGCCTCGGCTCTCCCTTAGAGATAAGGTGAGGGGCTGAGTCATCCGGGGAGGACTAAGAGTAGAGCCGCTGCTCCTTCACGTCTAAAGGAGCCAGTTGAGGTGGCTCGGGCATCTGGTCAGGATGCCTCGTGGACGCCTCCCTGGTGAGGTGTTCTGGGCACGCTGGAGAGACTATGTTTCTCAGCTGGCCTGGGAACGCCTTGGGTTTCCCCCGGAGGAGCTGGCCCCAGTGACTGGGGAGATATTTTTGTATCACATTTGATACGGTAGGCTTTTGTTAGAACTTTTGGCTAACAACAATATGACTTATATATAAAAAACAAATCTTGCCCATAACATCTAGAAACTAAAGGACACTTCAGGCAGTTTTTCCTTTAGTTCTTTTTAACCTACAGCTTTTTACAGCCATTTATTTTGCATCGTGGTAGACACCAAAATTGTGTCTGTCATTGTTTAGGCAAAGTTGTACTTTACACTTTTTTACAGTAGACATGTAAAAGGTGATTGCCAGTGCAGTGCTTGCTGCAGTGTGTGTGTGAATAGATGTTGATCCATCCATTCCCTTAGCTCTTAGTAGTAACGATTTTATGGGATTCTTCATAAATAAAATTGATGCCATCAAAAATAAAATAATTGGCATCCTCCCAAACATGATTACCTCATCCTCAGTAAGTAAGGCAGCATTGGAACCTGCACAGTGTTTTAACTTTTTAGAAGCAGTAGAGCTTTCTGAGCTATCTAAAATTTTAGCTTCATCTAAACCTTCTACCTGTATGTTAGACCCAATCCCAACCAAGTTGTTTAAGGACATATTCCCTTTGATCCGTGGCCCTATTCTGGACATGATTAATCTATCCTTAGTAAATGGATATGTACCACAGGTTTTTAAAGTAGCTGTTATTAAACCTTTACTTAAGAAACCTTCTCTTGATCAAGATGAGTTAGTAAACTACAGACCTATATCTAATCTTCTTTTCTTAATTAAAATTCTTGAGAAAGTAGTTGCTAATCAACTTTGTGAACATTTACAAAGCAATGACCTACTTGAGGAGTTTCAGTCAGGCTTCAGAGCTCATCATAGCACTGAAACAGCTCTGGTGAAGGTCACTAATGATATTCTCATGGCCTCAGATAATGGATTTGTGTCTGTACTTGTCCTGTTTGATCTCAGTGTTGCATTTGATACAGTCGATCACAATATTCTTCTACAAGGACTTGAACATACTGTAGGGATTAAGGGGAAACCATTAGGCTGGTTTAAATCTTATCTGTCTGACAGATTCCAGTTTGTTCATGTTAATAATAAATCTTCCTCAAACTTTAGGGCCACCTGTGGAGTACCACAGGGTTCAGTCCATGGGCCAATTCTCTTTACTATATATATGCTTCCGATTATCAAAATTATCAAACAGCATGAGATTAATTTCCACTGTTATGCTGATGACACTCAGCTATATTTATCCATTAATCCTGATGAATCCAATCAATTACTTCGACTGCAGTCATGTCTTGATGACATCAAAAGCTGGATGACATTAAATTTCCTGCATCTAAATTCTGACAAGACAGAAGTTGTAATCTTTGGGCCAGAGTCTTCAAAAAATAAAGTTCTTAATCAATCACTCAATCTGGATGGCATTAACTTGGCCTCTGGTAATAAAGTTAAAGATTTTGGTGTTGTTTTCAACCAAGACATGTCATTTAAATCCCATATTAAACAGGTTTCCAGAGTTTCCTTTTTTCACCTCAGGAATATCGCCAAAATTAAAAACATTCTGTCCAGAAGTGATGCTGAAAAACTGGTCCATGCATTTGTTACTTCAAGGCTGGACTATTGTAATTCTTTACTATCAGGAAGTCCACAAAATGCAGTTCGAAGTTTTCAGCTGATCCAAAATGCTGCGGCAAGAGTTCTGATGAAAATCAACAAGAGGGATCATATTTCTCCAATTTTAGCTTCCCTTCATTGGCTTCCTGTTAAATCAAGAATAGAATTTAAAATTCTCCTTCTAACGTATAAAGCCCTTAATAATCAAGCTCCATCATATATCAGAGCTCTGATTACCCCGTATATTCCTAACAGAGCACTTCGCTCTCAGACTGCAGGTCTGCTGGTGGTTCCTAGAGTCTCTAAAAGTAGAATGGGAGGCAGATCCTTCAGCTATCAGGCTCCTCTCCTGTGGAACCAACTCCCAGTTTTGGTCCGTGAGGCAGACACCGTATCTATTTTTAAGACTAATCTTAAAACTTACCTTTTTGACAAAGCTTAGAGTTAGAGTGGCTCATGTTACCCTGAGCTATCTCTATAGTTGTGCTGTGATAGGCATAGGCTACTGGAGGACATCAGGGTCTAATTTTCTCACTCTACTGATTTCTACTGTTCTTCAGTCTACTGTTCTCCAGTTTTGCATTGTATTACATTGAAATGACTGTCGTCATTTCAGCTTTTAACTTTTTGCTCTCTCTCTTTTTCTTCATAGTAGGTACACCTGGTCTGGCGTTCTGTTAACTGTGACATCATCCAGAGAAGACAGATCACCCGCTACTACCATCTAATGTAGAACAGATTACTAGATCAATGTGTGCTTCTGTGCTTTTTTGTCTCTCTTGTTGTGTCTCTGCTCTGTCTTCTGTAACCCCAGTCGGTCAAGGCAGATGACCGTTCATACTGAGCCCGGTTCTGCCGGAGGTTTTCCTTCCCGTTAATGGGGAGTTTTTCTTCCCACTGTCGCTTCATGCTTGATCAGTATGAGGAATTGCAGCAAAGCCATGTACAATGCAGACGACTCTCCCTGTGGCTCTACGGTTCCCCAGGAGTGAATTCTGCTTGTCGGGACTTTGATGCAATCAACTGGTTTCCTTATATAGGAAATTTTTGACCAATCTGTATAATCTGACCCATTCTGTATAATATGATTGAACTTGATTTTGTAAAGTGCCTTGAGATGACATGTTTCATGATTTGGCACTATATAAATAAAATTGAATTGAATTGAATCGAATTGAACAAGCAGCATTCCCTCCTGAAGAAGCATGGAGCCACAGGGAGAGTCGTCTGCATTGTCCATGGCTTTGCAGCAATCCCTCATATTGAGCAAGCATGAAGCGGCAGCGGGAAAAAAAACCTCCCCATTAACAGGAAGGAAAAACCTTCAGCAGAACCGGGCTCAGTATGAACGGTCATCTGCCTCGACCGACTGGGGGTTAAAGAAGACAGAGCAGAGACACAAGACAGGTAAAGAAGCACAGAAGCACACATTGATCCAGTAATCTGTTCTACATTAGATGGTAGTAGCAGGTGATCAGTCTTCCCTGGATGATGCCACATCTAACAGAACGCCAGACCAGGTGTACCTACTATGAGGAAAAAAGAGAGAGAACAAAAAGTTAAAAGCTGTAATGACAACAGTCATGCAAACTGGAGAACAGTAGAACTCAGAACTGCAGTGGCCTAAGCCTATAGCAGTATAACTATAGAGGTAGCTCAGGATAACATGAGCCACTCTAACTATAAGGTTTGTCAAAAAGGAAAGTCCCAAGAGCCAGCTTCTAGTGGGAGTTCAAGTATCTTGGGGTCTTCTTCAGGAATGAGGGGAAGATGGAGCGGGAGATCGACAGGCGGATTGGTGCAGCGTCTGCTGTGAAGCGGGCGCTGCACCAGTCCGTTGTGGTGAAGAGAGAGCTGAGCCAAAAGGCGATTTACCAGTCGATCTACGTTCCTACCCTCATCTATGGTCATGAGCTTTGGGTCGTGACCGATCAAGATCCCGGATACAAGCGGCCAAAATGAGTTTTCTCTGTAGTGTATCTGGGCTCTCCCTTAGAGATAGGGTGAGGAGCTCAGTCATCCGGGGAGGACTCAGAGTAGAGCCGCTGCTCCTCCACGTCGAGAGGAGCTAGTTGAGGTGGCTCGGGCATCTGGTCAGGATGCCTCCTGGACGCCTCCCTGGTGAGACCCCGGATAAGTGAAAGGCTATGGATAGATGGATGGAATAAGGAAAGTTTTAAAATTAGTCTTAAAAGTAGACAGGGTGTCTGCCTCACAGAACAAAACTGGGAGTTGGTTCCACAGGAGAGGAGCCTGATAGCTAAAGGATCTGCCTCCCATTCTGCTTTTAGAGATTTTAGGAACCACCAGAAGACCTGCAGTCTGAGAGTGAAGTGCTCTGTTAGGAATTACGAAAGTTGGTACACAACATACGCATGTGGAATATTGCTAAAGTGTTACTTTAGCAATATTCCAATTCCTAAAGTGTTACTTTTACATTATTACTTTTGGGTGTGTATTCACCAATTTAGATGTCAAACTTTCATAAAAGCTGTCTTAATGCATGAAACGAAACCATTAAACACATGAAATAACAATTAACTTTAAATAGCTAAAAAGGTTTTGTTAACTTTTCACATGAAGCTGGATTAACAGCTAGTAAGATACCTTTAATTAAATTGGTATACTAATGATTAAACCAGGGATTTCAAACGTACGGCCTGCGGGCCGAATCCGGCCCACCGAACGCTTTAGTCTGGTCCGGTGGCCAAATGCATTATCATCATTATTCAACGGCTGTATCTCCTCGCTGCATCGACCAATCTGCACCAGATTTTTTGTGAGTCGTAGGGGAGTTCTGCCCAACGCGTACGTGTGTATTGTATGGTGGACGGGCGAGGAAAATGCGTGACAGCTTCTGCGGTGGCTGGCGGCGGTAGGTGCGCGTACCCTAGTGGTGGCCCATAGGCCAGAGCGGCGCTTGGCTGCGAGGGCCGACCATCACCGCTTGCGGTTTTAATTTCTTTTATTTCTTCTTCACCTACAAGGTGATTTAGGTGTGTCTGGGCAGAGAACCTGTTAGGATTTAGTTTAATGTTTTTACTCCAAGACGGAGTGCTTAACTTTTGAATATTCTCCCGTTGTATGTGCATGCATTTTGAAAGTGATTTTGGCTGTGTTGGTTTGTGGTTCATAAATTACTCCGCCGCCGGTCGCTTCTTCAACTCTTTTACATCTTCTCCCCTTTCTTCCTTCGCGTTCTCTTATCAGTTCTACCGCTTTGTTAGAACTCAGTTCGCGGTCTGCCCCTCTGACCGAGGCACCGCCCCACCTTAGTGTAAGCGCTGACTGCATCATTAGGACCTCCCCTCACACATCACGCAACTTTGTAGGTCATACGTCATCATAGTCGCCATCTTGGGAGGGTGTCTCGTAGCTAACTGTAGCTAGCTGTTAGAAAGCATTGAAGCGTCCGCCCGGATTCTCAAAGCGGTTTTGGTCTTTCAATGCTGTGACGTCCAATGCCTTCGTCTTGAATGTGATGTTTAAACAACTGTGAGCTGAACTAAGATTTGCTACCTCTCATTTTAATCAATTTTTGACTTTATTTCCACATATATTTTGCATGTTTAGTTTAGTAGCGAGTAGTGTTCCAAGGTTGTGAATCAGAGAAATTACTGTAACAGGGAATTGCCTTTGGTTCAATAAAACACCTGTGGAATAGTATTTGTTTGTGTTCATTCCAATTCACGATTGCAGGGTTATTCAGAGTTCAGAATTACCTCCCTTCCGAGTTAATATCCGATATTAACATAGAGACATTATCATTGGATTGGTGATAAGGAGTAAGGATTTAAACTCTAATTGCAGTTATATTGGGGTTCTCATAGCTTGCTGGATAAATCTCTTCAGTCAGGAGCCGATCAGATAATCTTGTTCCGGCATAAGTGAGTTCATAACAGCTCATTAATAAATGCATTAGTGGTATTTAGTCATCACAAGTTTAGAGCCTTATAATCACCACCATTTGAGTCATATTTTGTTACAGCTACTATTTGAGTTTGAATAACCTATTATTAAAATTATAACACCAAATCATAATTAATAATAATAATCATATTCAAACAGCTTGTGGCACAACACCTGTGTGGACAGAACCTTCACCACCACTGTCTCCAAGCTCTGGGTCACTGTCCCCACCAGCATCAGATCTGCTGACAGTGTGGACAGTTTGAAGTCCCAGTTCAAGACCCACTTTTTAAAATGTCTACTGGGAGGTTCTGGTCTTCATCCTTTTAGTTCATCTTCCTCTTTTTAACTTATTTGTATCATGTTTATTTGATGCTCAGTTTTTCTGTTTTAAGGACTTTTACTGTGAAGCTCTTGGTGATTTCATCTGTGAAAACTGCTGGATGAATATTTACTTCCATCCTAATTGTTCTGGTTCCTCCACAGAGTGGACCAGCAGAACTCAGAGGTTCCCAGAGGTCCGTCTGCCCAGCAGCATCAAACCCAGCTGGACTCCATATTTATGGTCTGTACATGTACAACAACTACTTTTCCATCGGTTCTGTTCAGTCGTCTCCATGCTGGACTTTGTGGACCAGTGGACCGTCAGTCTGTCCAACATGGTTCTGATGTTTGGTTCTGTAGTCACAGAGTTAAGCCCCTCCCCTCTAACTCCATAACTATGAGAGCTTAACTCTATCCAGCTCTCCATCTAACGGGTCTGAGGTTCCTAAGTCTGTCGGGTATTAACCGGTCCAGAGTTCTGAGGTGATCTATTCAAGCTGGTACAGAGAAACATAACAATAAGTCACCAGGGTGTTGTTTTAACTGGGCCAAGAGAACTTTTAAAAACTTCCCAATACTTCCATAACTAAAACCAGAACTATTTTACAAACATCAAAGAACTCAATTAAGAAAATGCTTATAAAGACTGAATTTCCACAAATTCTTTAGAGTTTTATAGTTTTTATTTAATTTGCAATGCTTAGCAGGGTAAAATAACAGCAGAAGCAAAATAATAATCAAATCACAGAAATAGTTTATTTAACTAAGCTAACTCTCCTTAGTTTGCTGATACTATCCATTTCTATCCATTTTCTAACACTCCTATCCCTGCTGAGGTCCTGAGGGATTCTGGTGTCTATCTCCAGCTGTCAATGGGTGAGAGGCGGGGTTCACCTGGACAGTTCTCCAGTCTATCGCAGGTCTTGCTGGTACTAATGAACTCTAAATCTAACTTTGATGAGCAGCAGATTTCTCTCCGTCGTTTGTCCCGGTTCTCTTTCCCCCATGGGGTCAGCTCCTAGAACAGGTGTGGAGACTTTCTGGGTTCACAGGATCTTGAACAGGCAGGTGTGAACTCTCTTTTTGACACATGCTGGAATCTTCTCCTCTAAGACATAAATCTTGGCTGACTGAAACTAGTCTTGATTAACAGGACCAGAGCAGGATGTTAATCACTCTTGAAATAAACCTGCAGCCTTTCTTGACAGGAACTGATTAACTCTGGCCAGAACACAAAGCTTCTTATGGCCCACGGGTCCCTCAGTCCTGTCTTCTCCTGCTGTCTTCCAGCTGAAGGTTGTTCTCTGCTGCAGCTGAGATCAGACTTCAGAGCATCTGTTGTTCCTCTGCTCACTTCCTCACTAACCTTACTGCACAGCGAGATGAGTTGATTCTGGTCCTGATCCAAGCTTTTGTTGACAGCCTGAGTGATGAATTATTGAGTCCTATCCATGTCCTGATGTCCTTGGTGTAGATGATTAGTAATCTGCTGGGTCTCTGGTGACCAGGAAGTTGATAAACTGGCAAACAGCTCATCCAGGATGTTGAAAGCTTGTGGAACAGATATTTCTAGAGCAATCAGGCTTTTTCTGTTGTCCAGGTCTTTGCTTGAGTTGTTGCCTCGGGAAATAAATCCAATCTGGAATCACAGCTCCACAAAAAAACAGAAGAAGATGAAAAAGTAATATTCCCAAAATTCAAATAAAAGGTAATCTGATTTAGAAGCAAAATATCCATGAAAAGTTACTCCAATTTTTAACCACAATATCCAGAGAAAACGGTTTATCCAATTTAAATCCACAGCGTGACAAAGTATCCCAGGAAAAATATATTCCAGTTTAGATTCATAGTGTTCAAAAATCATCCTAGAAAAGCTTTTATAATTTAAATTGACAGGAGAAATAATCAAATTATCCAAGGGGAATAATCGGATCTGGAAACACAGCATCCCATAGTTTCAAAGGAGAGGAATTCACCCTGGAGAAAAAGCATCAGAGTTATCCTCTCTGGAGGTAAATTATTATAGCCTGGCCAACCAAACTTTGGCTCAGTCTGAATATCCTTAATAAAAGCATCTAGCTCCTGTTCCTTGAACTTTCATAAGGTCAACAATAACGCTATCGTGGGGAGGAAAGAAGCTTCGGTATGCTGTGCCAAATTCAGACAGCTTTTAACTCCAATGTCATTATGTGACAGAAACGCACATAGACCATGCTTGTCAAATCTGGGCCAACAGTCATCTGAAAATGAACTACAAAGTTCTTTTCTCTGGACATTTTCACTGATTTCAGTGAGGGGGCTGTTCTGACACTTCATGTCACACAAATAATTGTGGGATACCTAAAGGGTTCTTGGCACCGGTAGTACACACCGCGAGGTTCCTAGGCAAAAACTAGCTGCTGGAGGAAGCATAAAGGCTACTTTTCCTACCTCCTTCCTTACTGACCACACTATTCTGACAACACTGAGCATGGTGACCACTGACACACTTCTGCTGTGGCTAAAGAATCCTGGATCTATAAGAGCTCAAAGTATACAGAGTGTAAGTCAGTCTTTAAAAGCTCCAATACTTCCATCACAAAACAGACCGGACCAATCAGAGCGTGGAGGCGGGACTTTAAGATGAATCGCTCTCTGCAGCAGAAATACCCATAATGCAGTGCCAATTTTCTGCTACCATAACAATCAAGACACATACAGAGATTTTTGTTCCTTGTTGCCTTTGAAGATTAAGAAAGTACATGTGAGTACACCATGTATCCTCAGATTTTATTTGACAAAAACAAAAAAATTTCACTGGAGAGTTTGCTTGATGGATCTGTTTCATGGACTAAAAACTGGAACAAATAAAGTGCGTCATTTAGAGGTTTCTGCATCACATCTGTAGTTATCTGATTGGTTCTAACCTGATGACGTTGACCCTGTCAGTCCCACGCTTGAAATCGGGCTCTATCAGCTACTTACCAGACTGATAGGCCGTGTATTTGGCATAAGTCAGTCTGGCTGTTCAACCTGGAAGAAGTCTTCAGCTGAAGCAACGCTTCCTCTCCTGGCTCCTGACATCCAGCCCATGGAAACATTCCTGATCCTCTGTGAAACTCCCCTTTATCCAATCCAATCCAATTTATTTCTAAAGTACATTTAAAGTACGACAGATTGTCGAACAAAGTGCTGTACGTATCAATAACACAAAATAAAACAGACATAAAAACAAAGTACACAGCTGACTCATGGGGGAAAACAACACAAGCTGTGTTAAAGGCCAGAGAAAAAGGTTTGTGCCTAACATGCAGCTGTAACCCGCTGCACAACACAGGAGCTGCAGCAGCTAAAGCTCCATCACCTCTGAGCTTCAGCCTCCACCTTGGAATGGCCAGGAGCAGCTGATCAGCTGACCTTAGAGACCCATAATATGGTTGGATCAAGTCAGATAGTGTGTGGAGCAAGGCTGGTTAAGCATTTAAAAACAAAGATACAGGAACTTTAAAATCAATTATGTAGCTGACAGGGAGCCATTTCAGAGCAGCCAGGATAGGATGATGAGCTCATGCCTGTGAGATGGTCTTAAAAGACGTGTTGCTGCATTTTACACAAGCTGAAGGCGTCTGAGAGCAGCCTGTCTGACACCAAAGTACAGAACATTGCAATAGTCAAGATGGGTGGAAATAAAAGCAGGAATGACTCTTTTAAGATCCTGTCTAGAAAAAACGTTTTATTTTGCCAACTTGTTAGAGTTTAAAAAAAGCTAGATTTTAAAACTGAACTTATTTGATCGTCAAATTTAATGCCACCATCTAGTTTCACTCCCAAACTAGTGAGAGTGGATCTCACATAAGGAGCTAAGATTCAAACCAGGAGCATCACAAGAGCAAATTATTTTGTGGAAAAGTCTGAGCTCAGTCTGGTTATCATTAAAACTTAGAACATTTTAATAAACATTTTTATCCTCTGTATCAGCAGCCAGGACAGCAGCTCCACCTCCTCTTACTCTCCTGGGTTACTTCTGAAAACTTACTTCTGAATGTTTTAATGTTGGACAAAACTCTGGTCTTTTCTTTATATTTTATATTTTTTAACAGCATTCCTATGTATTATGGGATTATTATTAAAGAAAAATGGATTGTAACGCACTCTGCTCTGAAATAGGCAGATTTTTCCTGCCTTGCATTTGTTCCAGATTTTTTTTAACATCATATTCAAAGTAAAGGATGCTGAATTCCTCTGAAGCTGCTCTTCTGCTCCATCGATAAATTCCTCCATCCAGCCGGCGTCTTTGATCACCGCTTACTTTGATCGTTCAGGTGTATAATTGTTACTATATGTGTTAGCTGCACCTCAAAGGCATCTTTCCCTCATTTTAACCTTGAATGTTTCGTCTCATAAACCATACCTTCTATTGAATTCATGTTTAACAATTTTCAGACATTTAAACACATGTTACTTCAAACTGCTCTCTTCTTATCTTTGCATTTATGGAACATTGGCTTCAGTGGGACTCACTGCCATTTACAGCTCATTTATTTATGATAAGAGAAAAAATATTTATTGACCCACAGTGGGTAAATTCAAGTCTGTCAGTGGTAAAGCAGAGAAAATGAGCTTTATCAGAAGGGCAAAAATAAAAGGTAAAATAAATATTAGAGTGAGTATTGCACAATTATTGATAACACGGCACATTCAAGTAAAACAGATGAAATATTCCAATTAAACAGTAGATAAACACTAGAATGATGTGAGAAAAATGCAGTAAGCATGAAAGTACAGCAGAATCTAGGAGTAGCTAAGGTGTGTGAAAGAGAACCTTAGCATCTTAGAGACGGTGTAAACAATTCATGATTGGATCAGAACCAGTGCAAACATTATAAAATATTATTCAGAAACATGACAACCACCAAACTCTGAAACATCTGATTCATTAATATCCACAATTCTGATTGATTGATATCTTGATTCTAGAGCTGATTTAATTCTCCATAGGAAGAAAAGACAATAATTAAACTTAATACGGGTTTTTCTAAGGTCTTCAGCGGGTGAGATGGACTTTTTCCAGTAACTGTTGATTCAGGCTTCTAATTTTAGGCCTGGGAATGTGGGGGAGTTCAGTATTTAATTAATGTTCTAGCATGCATTGGCCTCTCATGACCTTGACATCTCCATGATCTCAGTCTGATGTGTCCTTCATTATTCTAATCCAGCTGCTGGAGGACAACATTGTCACTTTTGTGAAGAAGGAGCTGAAGAAGATTCAGAAGGTTCTGAGTCCAGATGACCCAGACTGCTCAGAGAGTCAGAGAGAGGATGAGGAGGTGTTGGAAGGTGAGGATGAAGAGCAGAGGAGGAGCAGCAGAGAGGCACTGATGAAGATCACTCTGAACTTCCTGAGGAGGATGAAGCAGGAGGAGCTGGCTGACCGTCTGCAGAGCAGTAAGAGGATTTCTACAAAGATTTAACCTGATGGATAAATCACACATTTACTGATGTCTGAAGAGATGGAATCACATTTATTCACATCATCTTCAGAAGATCATTTGGTTTCCTTCCTGATTTCACTTTTTGTGTTCATTTAGAACATCTTGCTGCAGTTCAACATAAACTTAAATCTGGTCTGAAGAGGAAGTTCCAGTGTGTGTTTGAGGGGATCGCTAAAGCAGGAAGTCCAACCCTTCTGAACCAGATCTACACAGAGCTCTACATCACAGAGGGAGGGACTGGAGAGGTCAATGATGAACATGAGGTCAGACAGATTGAAACAGCATCCAGGAAACCACACAGACCAGAAACAACCATCAGACAAGAAGACATCTTTAAAGTCCCACCTGGAAGAGATCAACCAATCAGAACAGTGATGACAAAGGGAGTGGCTGGCATTGGGAAAACAGTCTTAACCCAGAAGTTCACTCTGGACTGGGCTGAAGACAAAGCCCACCAGAACATCCACTTCATATTTCCATTCACCTTCAGAGAGCTGAATGTGCTGAAAGAGAAAAAGTTCAGCTTGGTGGACCTTGTTCATCACTTCTTTACTGAAACCAAAGGAATCTGCAGCTTTGAACACTTCCAGGTTCTGTTCATCTTTGATGGTCTGGATGAGAGTCGACTTCCTCTGGACTTCCAGAACCAGGAGATCCTGACTGATGCTACAGAGTCCACCTCAGTGGATGTTCTGCTGACAAACCTCATCAGGGGGAAACTGCTTCCCTCTGCTCGCCTCTGGATAACCACACGACCTGCAGCAGCCAATCAGATCCCTCCTGAGTGTGTTGGCATGGTGACAGAGGTCAGAGGGTTCACTGACCCACAGAAGGAGGAGTACTTCAGGAAGAGATTCAGAGATGAGGAGCAGGCCAGGAGGATCATCTCCCACATGAAGACATCAAGAAGCCTCCACATCATGTGCCACATCCCAGTCTTCTGCTGGATCACTGCTACGGTTCTGGAGGACGTGTTGGAGACCAGAGAGGGAGGAGAGCTGCCCAGCACCCTGACTGAGATGTACATCCACTTCCTGGTGGTTCAGACCAAAGTGAAGAAGGTCAAGTATGATGGAGGAGCTGAAACAGATCCACACTGGAGTCCAGAGAGCAGGAAGATGATTGAGTCTCTGGGAAAACTGGCTTTTGATCAGCTGCAGAAAGGAAACCTGATCTTCTATGAATCAGACCTGACAGAGTGTGGCATCGATATCAGAGCAGCCTCAGTGTACTCAGGAGTGTTCACACAGATCTTTAGAGAGGAGAGAGGGCTGTACCAGGACAAGGTGTTCTGCTTCGTCCATCTGAGTGTTCAGGAGTTTCTGGCTGCTCTTCATGTTCATCTGACCTTCATCACCTCTGGTGTCAACCTGATGGAAGAAACACAAACATCTAAGAAGTCTTTATTTTCTAAGAAACCTAAACTAAAGTCTCTTCACCAGACAGCTGTTGATCAGGCCTTACAGAGTCCAAATGGACACCTGGACTTGTTCCTCCGGTTCCTCTTGGGACTTTCACTGCAGACCAATCAGAGACTCCTACAAGGTCTGCTGACACAGACAGGAAGTAGCTCACAGACCAATCAGGAAACAGTTCAGTACATCAAGGAGAAGATCAGTGAGAATGTGTCTGCAGAGAAAAGCATCAATCTGTTCCACTGTCTGAATGAACTGAATGATCGTTCTCTAGTGGAGGAGATCCAACAGTCTCTGAGTTCAGGAAGTCTCTCCACAGATAAACTGTCTCCTGCTCAGTGGTCAGCTCTGATCTTCATCTTAGTGTCATCAGCAGAAGATCTGGATGTGTTTGACCTGAAGAAATACTCTGCTTCAGAGGAGGTTCTTCTGAGGCTGCTGCCAGTGGTTAAAGCCTCCAACAAAGCTCTGTAAGGACACAGATTGTTGCTGCTTTTATTTCTGATAGTGAGAAATCCGATGAGGTAAATATTGATTCATGTTGCTTTAGTTAATTTATAATGAACCAGTTCACAACAAAAGGCAACATAAAGACGTGTAAAATCAGACAGATCCATCAATCTTTCCAAGGAGAACATTGGTGACTGTAAAGAAATCAACAATATTTCTGATGAATTGTTTAATAGCAGATTTTTCTCCCTGTCTCCTCAGACTGAGTGGCTGTAACCTCTCAGAGAGAAGCTGTGATGCTCTGTCCTCAATTCTCAGCTCCCAGTCCTCCAGTCTCAGAGAACTGGACCTGAGTAACAACAACCTGCAGGATTCAGGAGTGAAGCTTCTCTCTGCTGGACTGGAGAGTCCAAACTGCAGACTGGAAACTCTCAGGTACAAAGTTCTCCATCCTGTTGAAACCAGATTTTACAATATTTACAGTTTCTGTCCTACAATGTGAAATATTTACGCACATATTTAATAATCTATACAACAATATATCTTATATCTGCAATGTATATAATACTACTGTATATTGTATATGTATTTTGATTATCTGACATTTTGATATGAGTGCACTGGTTGGACCTGGCTTTAATCACGTTGTACATGTGTGGAACAAGATGTACAATGACAATAATAAACATTCATATTCTGTTATATTATTCATCTACAGACAACTATACGTTACCTCAATGCAGAGAAGCTGAAAACAACCGCCTGGGCCCCCACCATTAATGGGACCCACTGTTTAACCAGCCATTTAACAGTACCCATTAATTATTTATGTGTTTTGCATAAAATGAGTAAGATTTAGAATCAAAATCAATTGATTTCTGCTCCCTTTCTATTTCCTAAAATGGATTATTCTGTCTCAGCGCATAAAAGTTCCCAGAAATGCAGTGTGCTGATTGAGCGAGCAGCAGGAGAGATTAGAACAGAGAAAGATGAAGCAGAGCTATCAGAACTATCAGCTGGAAGCTGAAACAGTGAGAGAAAAGAAGAAGCTGCTACTCTACCAAAATGGTCTGAAACCCCGGATCTCATTAAGGAAAACATTTAGATGTTGTTTAAAAAGCTGCATTAAGCCCCGAAAGGACATTTTTAATTAAGTATTAAGTAATAAGAGTGATATGGAAACTAGTGATGAGACAACAAAAGAATGAGATGCAGTAATTTGGGAAAATATGGAAAAAAAAATATAAAGAGTGGAAGAAAGAGAGCACACTGAAAGAATGGATCTGACCTCTGATGGGAGATTTCTCAAAGGCATTCTGCTGATTCTGCAAGCCTGAAATATATGTTCACCATATGCTGCTAATGCCACTGATCAAAAACCACAGTTTTTCAGGTTCAATTTTTGACTCCATCAGTGAAATTAAAGCGATCTGAACACCAGAATAATGTTTCTACGGGGACCACCAGTATCTTTGGTATTTTAGGTCCAGTTTGAAGTTTGCTTAAAGCCAGAACCTTCTGCAGAGTTTGTGTCAGTTTGCAGAGTTTCCCTATGAGTGAAGCTCAAGTCAGGATTTGTCTATTTAAATGTGTCAGATGTTACTTTGTATTACATTCAGAACAAAATAGAGTTTGATTTCTAGTTTATATTTATTAAAACCAGCTGAGCAGCACCTTCTTGAGCACTACTTTTTCATGTTAACATCATGTGTTGAATTGTGTGTCTGCAGCTTATCAGGCTGTCTGGTCTCAGAGGAAGGATGTGCTTCTCTGGTATCAGCTCTGAGGTCCAACCCCTCCCATCTGAAAGAGTTGGACCTGAGCTACAATCATCCAGGAGACTCAGAAGTGAAGCAGCTGTCGGCTGGACTGAAGGATCCACTCTGGAGACTGGAAACTCTCAGGTAGTAAGGAATAAAGGTATAGAGGAACATTATGACAAAGTTTGGACTGATTTATGATCCCAGATCATAATTCAAATCAGACATATCAAACATACTTTAATAATCCCAGAGGGAGGAGGAAAACTTCCTCAATTAAATCCCACCCATCTCTTTCCTACCCCTCTTATCACTTGCAGTCAGAATAATTGCATAGTTTATTTAAATAAATCTAAAATTAGTTAATTAGAAATAGTTTAATGCAGTGTCCCACAGTGGGAAGATTCAAGATTATGATGCAAATCCTGGCAGGCTCAGCATGATGCTCTTATAGTGGATATTAATAATTATCATTTAAGTAAGCACACTACTAATTTTTATTCAAGAGAAAAGAATACATGCATCTTTGTCTTTGTAAGTTATTTAATTCAAAGGCGAGAAGCGTTTGAATGTCTCTGTCCAAAGAGCTGAAAACCCAGGGACCAGACCAGGAAGCAGAGCCATAGTTTAACACCCCTCTCTGCAGCTTCTGTACTGTTACTCACCCATTACCCTATTGAGACGGTGTCTTTCCCACAGTCATAACTAAACAGATCGAAGACGGATCTAAAAGGAGCAAATCATAAAAATCTAATAAAAATCAATACGGATCACCTTCAACAAAAATAAAACAAAACAATTAAATGCGGTCTATTAATATGAGGTCTCTCTATCCAAAGACTTTGTTAGTTAATTAATTGATTTCTTATAATCAGATTTATTTTGTCTCACAGAAAACTGGCTACGTTAGTATAAATGAGTCAACTCCCTCCAATTTTTTTAATTTCCACATTCCCAGATCTGTGAGAAGAGGAGGATGAGTGGCAACTATCTTTCAGTCTGATTTATTAATTAGTCCCAGGCCTACTAATAACTACAGTTCTTTTGAACATTTAACCCTCAGTTTCCCTTATCCAAACTGCAAAGCAATAAAACCTCTTCTGTTTGTTGTTTTGTATCTTCCACCAGGCCCTTACTCTCAGTTTTTGGATCAGTTGTCAGACTTCTTATCTGATTTGCTGTTAAATACTGACAAGGTTAACATTCATGTTGACACTGAATGTGATAACCTTAGTGTAGCCTTTAAAACTGTTCTAGATTCAGTTGGAAACTGGAAGCTCTCAGGTATGGAGGAATAAAGGTATAGAGGTACTATATGACAATGTTTTGACTATTTTATGACCCCAGATCATAAATCAAAACCTCCTCAATTAAATCCCACCCATCCCTCTCCTACCACTCTTATCACTTGCACTCACAGTAATTGCATAGTTTATTTAAATAAGTCTAAAGTTTAATTAAGAATAGTTTAATGCAGTGTTCTACGGTGGGAAGATTCAAGATGATCCCTGACAAGCCTCCAAACAATAGAATTATCATGCTGAGCATGCCAATACTGGCATGCTCAGCATGATGCTCTTGTAGTGATTTTAATAATTATCACTTGAGTAAGCACACCAGTCATTTGTAATCAAGAAAAAAGAAAAGCAGTTGGTAACGTGGATAAATTAGTATTGAGTCCTTCCCCCGTACTTGCAGGTCTCTCAAAAAGGATTTCAAAAGAACTGAGATTAGCTCTGGATCTATTTCTCATCTGCATGTACATGAGAAGCGGAAAAAGAGCTTTTGGCTAAGACAAACCTGTTTCTTCACAACATTTAGCCGGTTTATTATTTATAGTGCCATTTTCCTTTTCTACAGCTCCCCTTGATTGTGGATGATAAGCACAAATTGGAAACCAAGAAGTTTTGTAAGCTTTGTTTACAAAATGTGCCCCATTATCACTGTAAATTACCTCCAGGACCCCCCAGCGTGGAAGGATCTCCATCAATAGGCCCGTTTATACTACACTTTTTTAACCAAGCCGAGCCGAGACCAGTCTGAGCTTGGATCAGTTAACCAAGCTAAGACGACCGTTTACACACCACACCCTCCCGGTTCCTTGGTTGCTCCTCGCCTCCTAGTGACGATCTGCGGTACTGCTGCTCTCTGGGATTGAAGGCGGGACCGAGCAAATCAAAATGGTGGCGCTCGTAACATTCAGGATGTTATGGTTAGACAGAGTCGGCTTTTGGGACGTGGATAAGACAAACAAACGTCTAATAAGGATTTACAGACGCAGGAAACAACAACAGACACTGAGATTCATCACACTGCTAAGCAGAATCATTTCTTGAAACTGTGTGGCACGGTAAGGAAGCTAGTATTATTATGAATGTCTGCAGTTAGCGTGGTCTCGGCTCGGTTTAAAAAGTGTAGTGTAAACGGGCCTAATAAAGCTTTTGTGTTGGCATTGCTGTCTACAAGTTTTGTTGGAAAAGCTTCAACATACATGGAAAACATGTCCACAACCACTAAACAATGTTTATTTCCTTCAGCAAGTGTCAGCTCAATGAAATTCATCATCAGATGTTGGAATAGAAATTTTGGAGAAAGGTGTGCAGCTTGTGGATGTGTAGGAACCCTAGACGGGTTGTGAGAACCACAGATCAAACACTTTTTGCAGTAACTTTCAGCTACCACAGAAAACCCATTTGTGTACCAATGTGTTTTAACCAAATCCAGTATCGCCTCTCTATGGTATGATCTTGGTGGACCTGTCACACGGATTGGATCATACTAGGTATGATCCAGTCCGTGTGTCTATACCATAGTTTTCCCATCTGCCAACTCCAACTTACAAGCCTCAGTTAAAGCGATGAGTTCAGGTGTTTGAGCAGAGTAGTGGTGTGGTAACGGACCTGAGTGTTAAACACTTGAGTCAGAAGATACAACAAACCTGACTTGATTTAAACCTGCAGCAGAACGGGAGGAGGAGCCGTTAATATACAAGACGAGGTCGCGTTAGAAAAAGGGGTGTCTTGTAAGTCAGGAAGAGGTGTACAAACAATATTTAAGACAGCTGCACAGTCATGACTTTCCTCATCCTCTTCTATAGGCAGAAGTGTGGCTGGATTTAAAGTAGTGCATCGTTTTATGGTGATATTAGGCATGTCCAATAAAATTGAAGAATATTTGAGCCACCTTGCTGCTGATAAATGATGAGTCTTTTGTTCCAGGAGGATGGTAGAAATAGAATGTGGAACACAAACTGACAAGGCAAGGCAATAATAATAATAATACTTTGACTTGTAATGCACTCTATACAAATTCCAAAGTGCTACATGGTAAAACAGTAGTTGCTAAATAAAAACACATAGCATGAGAAATAAAAAAGTAAAATAAAAGATAAAATAACATAAAATAATCAAAGACAATACATAAAAAAGGGGGAAGAGTGCAATTAAAAGCTCTCCTAAAAAGGTGTGTTTTAAGGCCATGTTTAAAAGCATCCACAGTCTTTGGGGTCATCAGGTGGCCAGGGAGAGCATTCCACAGCCTGGGAGCAGCTCAATAGAAGGCCCGATCTTGGTCATGTTTGAGATGGGCCTGTAGTTCTGGAGTAATCGTTTGTCTAAATTGTTCTTTTTCAGCAGTGATTTGATAATTACTGGTTTTAGGAGGAGGAACTTAGCTGCTGAATGATCTAAGCTTGGAGTTGATATGGATGTACAAAGTGATCGTCTAATCTTTAGAATTTTCTCAGTAAAGAACTTGGCAAATTTATTTTAGGCCCTGGTGGAGTGAAGATCAGAAGCCACGGACTCAGGAGGATTTGTTAACCTGTCAAGTGTGGCAAATAAGGCACAAGCATTATTGATGTTTTTGTTGATGATCTCAGAGATGAAAAATTCCCTCACATTTTTCAGTTTTAAGTTATATCTGTAAAGTCTCTCTTTATAGATGTCATAGTGAACCTGGAGTCTTATCTTTCTCCACCACAGAGTTGTAGCCAACAACGTGATGCTAACACTGCTTTCTCAGCTACAGCAATAGTGTGCAAACAACCAGGTAAACCAGCTGCAATTGCATCAAGTTTACTGGAATAATAAGCCACAGGTCAACATTTGTCACCATGAGACTACAACAAAACAGATGACATAAAACCAGAAATTTCATCCACCACTTGAATAAATGGTTTGTCAGAGTTTGGCAAAGCCAGCACAGGTACAGAGGACAAGGCTGCTTTCAGAATCAGAATCAGAATCAGAATCAAGTTTATTGCCAAGTAGGTTTGCACTTTGACTTGGTGTGGATGGTGCAGACAAAAAAATAAAATAAAAAATAAAATAAAATGTATATATATATATATATATACAGAAGCTATATACACTCAGTAAACTGTGTGTTAATGTAACACAGAAGCTTGTAAGTCCTGAACGGGGGAGACAGACAGTGTCCAGTCTCACAGGCGGCTCTTGGCCTTGTTGATAAGGCTGGTAGCAGATGGGAAAAAACTGTTCTTGTGGCGTGAGGTTCTGGTCCTGGTGGACCACAGCCTCCTGCCAGAGGGAAGTGACTGAAATAGTCTGTGACTGGGGTACAAAGGATCAGCCATAATCTTCCCTGCACGCCTCAGAGTCCTGGAGGCGTACAGGTCCTGGAGAGATGAAAGATTGCAGCCAATCACCTTCTCTGCAGACCTGCGACACACTGCAGTCTGCCCTTGTCCATAGCGGTGGCACCAGCGTACCAGATGGTGATGGAGGAAGTGAGGATGGACTCAATGATGAAGGAGTAGAAGTGCACCATCATTGTCCTTGGCAGGTTGAATTTCTTAAGCTGCCTTCTTCAGGAAGTCCATCCACTGCTGGGCTTTCTTGGTGAGGGAGTTGATGTTCAGCTCCTACTTTAGGTCCTGGGAGATGATAGTTCCCAGGAAGCGGAAAGACTCCACAGTGCAGATGGTGGAGTCACAGAGGGTGATGGGGGTAGCTGGGGCTAAGTTCTTCCTGAAGTCCACAACCATCTCCACTGTTTTTACAGCGTTGAGCTCCAGGTTGTTCTCCCTCCACCAGGTCACCAGATGGTCAGCCTCCCACCTGTAAGCGGACTCGTTTCCATCAGAGATGAGTCCGATGAGAGTGGTGTTGTCCGCGAACTTCAGGAGCTTGACAGACTGATGACTGGAGGTGCAGCTGTTGGTGTACAGGGAGAAGAGCAGAGGAGAAACAACACAGCCCTGGGGGGAACCAGTGCTGATGATCTGTGGGTCAGAGTCATGTTTTCCCAGCTTCACGTGCTGCTTCCTGTCAGACTGGAAGTCTGTGATCCACCTGCAGGTGGAGTTGGGCACATTCAGCTGGGAGAGCTTCTCCTGAAGCAGAGCTAGGATGATTGTATTGAAGGCAGAGCTGAAATCCACAAACAGGATCCTGGCGTAGGTTCCTGCAGTGTCCAGGTGCTCGAGGATGTAGTGAAGGGCCAGGTTGACAGCGTCGTCTGCAGACCTGTTGGCAGTTAGAAGTAACAGTTACTAATATTTCTCTATACATTTTCCCATTTTATGCTGGTTTATCTTTCTAAACCCTTACACCAAGTTATTATCTTCAATACACACCTTATTGCTTTCTGTCCCCATGTGTGTATCTATTGAAAATTACCTCTTTGTACTTTCTTTTGAATTGTGTTAAACTATTGCTTTGTTTTAAATCTTCATGTAACTTATTCCATAACTTTACACCTTTAATTGAAATACAGAAGCCTTTCCTTGTTGTTCTAAAATTGCGGATCTTGAAGATTGAGTGACCCCTTAAGTTATACCCCCCTTCTCTTTCAGAAAACGTGCTCTGTATGTGCTCAGGTAACAACTTTTTTGATACCTTGAACATAAATTGAGCCATTTTAAATTCTACAAGCTCGTCAAATTTGAGAATTCTGGATATTATGAAGAGCGGGTTTGTATGCTCATAATAACCGACATTATGGATGATTCTAATGGCTCGTTTCTGTAGAACGGTTACCGGATGTAAAGAGCTCTTGTAATTAACTCCCCACACTTCACAGCAATATGATAGATATGGTAAAATCAGAGAGTTATATAGAGTATGAAGTGATTTAGCATTCAATACATGTCTAGCTCTAGCCAATATGGATATACTTCTACTGAGTTTACTCTGTAAATGTTGAATATGAGGTTTCCAACTGATTTTGTCATCTATTATTAAACCGAGGAACTTATTAGCAAAAACCCTTTCTAGAGTTACGTCCTCTATTTGAACTTGAATTTCAATATTTTTATAACAGTTCCCAAAGACCATGAATTTCGTCTTGTCCAAATTTAGGGATAATTTGTTATGGTCAAACCATATCTTTAACTTACTAATCTCTGAAGTGACTGTTGAGAGAAGATGCTCTAAATTATCTCCTGAGGCTAGAATATTTGTGTCATCAGCGAATAAGATAAATTTTAATACATTGGACACTTTACTGATATCATTTATATAAAGAATAAATAAAACTGGTCCCAATACTGATCCTTGTGGTACTCCACAGACAGTCTCCTGCCAATCAGATTCCACATCTCCCAATTTCACAAATTGTTTCCGGCTCTTTAAATAACTTCTCATCCAGTCAGAAACTACTCCCCTAATTCCATAGCGTTCTAATTTTTTAAGTAGGATTTCATGATTTATTGTATCAAAAGCTTTCTTTAAATCTATAAATATCCCTACTTCCAGTTTCTTACTATCTATTGCGTTGGTTATTTCTTCTATTAAGTCAGTTACGGCCAGCGATGTTGACCGGTTTGCTCTGAATCCATATTGACTGCTGATAAGTAGCGAATGTTTTTCTATGAATTGTTCCAGTCTTTTCTTAAAGAGTTTTTCTAGGATTTTAGAAAATTGTGGGAGAAGAGAAACAGGCCTGTAGTTAGTGAAGAGGTGTTTGTTGCCAGTTTTATACATTGGTTTGACCTTCGCTATTTTCATTTTGTTGGGAAATGATCCTGTTTGAAATGATAAATTGCAAATATAAGTTAGTGGTTTAGAGATTCCTTTAATTACTATTTTAATAGTTTTCATGTCCAGATCATCACAGTCAGTGGAAGTCTTATTTGTAGTTATTCACAATGTTTATGATTTCTTCTTCTAGTTCAAATCCTCCATCATTATCCCTGTTCCCAAGAAGCCAAGGACCATGAAAGTACTTTAAATATAAAACTACTACATACTGAACAATAAATTATATGTTTTTTTAATTAAGAATAATTTTCATTTAATCATGTTTATGTGGAGGAACCCATCTTGGTCAAGAATAGTACTGTCACCTCCCATTTTGTGACGTCACTCAGCGGACCCGCTGTTGAGCAACAACGCACTATTTTCCAAGATGGCGACGACTGGTGCTCTGTACGAAGCAGAGAGTGATGAAGTACTTAGTGACAGTGATGGGAGTTCCATGGAGCTATCATCATCTGATAGCGATATAGATTTTTTTAGAAGAGTTTCTTGACAGAAACCGGACTTTTGACGGAATCCAGCCGTACCTATTTCCAGTGCAAACTCAGTCAGGCCCCCCAAGATATATATATACGCACGCGCGTGTGCGCTCGCTCTGCTGCAGCACGGCTTTACCGGCGCTGCAGCGGAGGAGAGATCGCGCTGAAGTGACTTGAGTTATATTTGCCGCCTAGTAAGTAGGGCAGGTGGTCATTATTGTATAAATATTAAAATATAAAAGCGTTCCAGCACATGCTGGGGCGGAGGGATACCACATCACATGTGGTATCCCTCCGTTCCTCTGGTCGGTAACCATCCCCGCAAATTCTAAATTAAAAATTCTAAATTAAAAAATAACTTACCGAAAATCCTCGCTCTCATGTCATGTTCAAAACATTCTTCTTCAAATGGCCGCTGCACATGACATGTTTTCTCTCTGGCCAGAAGTTAGATGGCAAATCCGCTCTCTTCAAGTTGGCAATCTAGCGACGAGCCCGGTGGCTCATGAATCAGAAAGTTGAAATAAGCCACGTTTTTTCTACTTTTACCAGTTGTGTTGGAACATCCAATGGCCATGCACGTGAGCATTGTTGCTGTAACAATAGCTCTTGCGAATGTCAATGGTGAAGTCCTCTGGAAATCCGAAAAAATTGTTGATGATCGCAGCTGTGTAGAACGGCTCCTATTGACTTTGCTTGGAAAGAGCGGAGAAATGCTGTGGCCGCTCCGCTTTTCCACGTCGCAACGTCGCAGGATGTGATGTCAGACGGCCCTTACTGCCCAAATATGGGCAGTAATGGCCGCCCCCATACACAGTGATCCAGACGACAATTTATGTTTTTTTATTTTCTTATTGATTAAAGATAAGTTCATTAAATAACCACAAACGTATTAGTTTCAGTTATTGCTAATGGTACCCTGATTTTTCCTTGTTGACCGGACTTCCCCTTTAACATCTCTCTCATGAATGGAAAGAGTTGTCACTGAGGTGGAGGTGATCTGTTGGGTGGTGTCGTGGTGGGTGGTCGCAGGACTGTCCCTTTGTCTGTAGAAACGACAGTAGAAGTTGTTTAGGTCGTTGGCTAAGTATCGTCGTTCATAGAGTGGGGGGGCTTTAGGCGTGTAATTTGTTATCTGCCTAAGCCCTTTCCAGAAAGAAGCAGAGACGTTGGCTGAAAACTGGTTTTGCAGCTTCTCAGAGTACAGTCGTTTAGCCTCTTTCAGAGAGAGAAAGCCAGTTCTGCCTCACCTGTTAATGTGATTTTATCAGCAGCTGCCAGTCCCCATCCGTGTATTAAAGCAGCAAACGGAGATTCAAGCTCGGAGTAGTTTGGAATATGAGACCTGTAGTAACCTGTCATACCCAGAAATGACATCATCTGTTTCTATGTGATTGGTTTTTGCATTTTTAGAGCTGCTTCAACCCGTAGAGATAAGAAAAGATAAGATAGACTTTATTGATCTCACAGTGGAGAAATTCACATTTGAAAGTGCTGTTGAAAGTGCTAGAGAAGTCAAAGAACATGGTTCACAGTGCTCCAGGTGGTCTCCAGGTGGGTGAGCTCCCACTGCAGCAGGTAGATGATGGTGTCCGCTTTTCCGATGTTGGGCTGCTCCTTTATACATTTAACAGAAAAAACAGGGTGAGTTGCATCCGTGTCAACAACAAAAGAAATTTCTTTGCCCATCACCATCACAGAAAACATTTTCAAAGGAATTGTTTTAAAGGCAGGGGTCTCTGTGTGGAGATCCATACCTGATGAAACAGCTGTGACTCATTCTAAGTGTGTGATGGCCTCTGTGAGCAAACTATGTGGATCAGTAGAAGCAGGAACCATTTCAGCATTCAAACACAGGTGTAGCTGTGTGTGTGTGTGTGTGTGTGTGTGTGTGTGTGTGTGAAGCCTCACACCTCTTAGCAGGTACCTTCTTGACGAGGTGTGCCTCCGGATCCAGGGTCTGATCCCCACCTGTCAGTTGCTGGCATCAGGCTTCTACGGTTCCTGTGATCGTTCTTCCAATGTCCCAATAATACAATATCTAAAAATATTGAATAATAATAACTCAGCCCCTTGACTAACAAATTTATCACTTGACTACTACTAGTACATGTACCACTCAGCCAGTGCTGTTGTATTTTCCTTTTAAAGACAGACACTGTAATCAGTTTAAGGGTCATACTGATCTCTATAAACATAATATATTGCGTATAAGTACTGCCACTGCTATTAAATTGAGTTCCAGAGTCACTATTCCTAATCATTGTGTATAATCCTGGAATTTATTGCTAAAAAATTCTATTCCTGTAAGAGAATTATAAATTATTTATTCCGGTTTCTGGTACGACTGAATAATATAACAAATAAATATGCTAGTACTAGAGGACTTTATAACATGTCCTGATTTTTGTCCTATATGATCAATTCTGGACTTCAAGACAGGAAAAGAGAAGTATACAGTTCACTTAAAAATGTCTCTCTTAAGTCTTATTAAGATGTAATATCAGCTTTTCTGGATGCCTAGTAGGGGATCATCAACACTCAGATAGTTGTGTTTTATTCAGAATCAATGAACTGTGCAGAACATCTGCCTGCAGGGTATTAGAAGGTGCTAAACGCGCATAACAAAACAGTGTTAAAGCGCCTGCCTGTGGCAAGTGTAGACCCAAAATGGCGCCCCCCACTGAGTTGACGCAAGTTTTTTATTAAAGGGACTTTAGTACGATCAAGTTCCTATCTAACACAACTCCTCTCTGTGTCCTTGAATGTGGAAACACAGTAAATCTGTCAGCATGAGAGCTTCTTTATCACGGGAAAGTTATGCAGGTGCAACCAGACCAGACATGATCAGTTACATATGTCAATACTAATTTTCCACAACGGTCTGTTCCCCCAGCAATAGTGGAAAACTGTGGGCTGACTTGGTGCAAGAAAGCAGAAAGACTTAAAAATACAAAGATCACTAATCATAATCTGAAGAATCTGTAAATTAAAATAACTGCCATAAACAAGTGGTATTCTGAAGGCAGGACTGTGGTGCAGTTTCCAGATCATGTTAGAAGAGATGTAAAAATGGTGTTTCTGGAAGCAGTGAGGATCTTTACAAGCTGAGTTTTGGAAACAGTCTATGTGGTATTTCCTGACAGTGTGTGTCCTTAAGACTGCTGAGTTTTATTTATTGTCCAATCAGAATAATTTGTTAAGCAGGTTTATTGTTATGGATCTTTTCTGTCAGCTCACTTTAGCTGAAAGAAAGAAACCTTTCTTTTGATTTGAGGAAGCTCCAGAATTTGATGAACCGCTAAAGATTCTTTGGGCAGATGCATCCCGTTGACAGATACTCTTCCTTATAAACATGGTTTGGCGCGTCTGTCAGTCCCAAACAGTTCCCATATGGGTAACGTGACTTTCCCATAGCGATACACGCATCGACACGGGCTTTACTCTGTGAGCTCGACGCATGCGCCGACGCATTAGTGTTACCGGAGCCATCACTGCTATGGAGTAAAAACAAGAAGCACAAGCCTTGTTTCTCAGCTGATGTTTGGAGTTAGCGGATAAGTCCTGGATTCTCCACACACCTGTATTTCTGGATACGCTCACATTGTTCAAATCCGCCACTTTTTCTGGCCACATTATTTCTGTGACTTTGATGAGGCTCTGCTTTATGAAATCACCATCTGAAAACAGTTTGCTGTGCTGGGCAATAGGTTTAGTGACTTCATAACTTGCTGTTGTGGCGTTTTCCTGTTTTTTGTTAGAATAAAAAACCTTCTGTTGAGCTTGCAGGCTAGCTGTAATTAGCTTGACTTTCTGTGTTGGTTTGGCACCAGTGTACGATGTGTAGCTCTGATGTTTGGTCTCATAGTGCCGACGTACATTATACTCTTTCATCACAGCAACATCTTCATTAGAAATCTCTGCTGCTCTTCCTACCTGGAAATCAATCAGAGCTTCTCAATGGGAGCTGGAGCTCTGATTTTACTCCTGATGTGACATCAGGGAGGATCTGAGCTGAGAGCATCTAAATGATCAGTGTTGGCAGTTTATCTTCACTTTTAAGTCCTTTAAATGTTTTAAACTGGCCGTTAGCAAATAGTTGATGAATGTAATGAATTTTACATTCTGCCTTTTTTTAAACTAATATCCATGTTATTTGGAGCAAAGGACTTCATGTATCCAGTAGATTACAGGGAGAGATGGAGGTTGATGTTCCAACGTTTTCTGGATCTTGGTCCATAGTTGAAGTGTTCTGCTTGCCCCTTCTGTTGTCTCCTTAAACTGATAGTCTAGAACCGGCAGGATGTGCAGGGGTACGGTACCTGAGCTCTGCTCAATAGACCAGTTCATTGTTATTGTTTTGATCCGGGTTTTTCGCGCATGCGCGCCGGACTGGTTGGCAAAAGAGGAACACAATGGCGGACGCAAACAGAGAAACTGACGAGTTCTCCACAGATTTTTCTTCTTTAGATAACGTATCACAAGATCGTTTTAAGAGTAAGTTGATGGTTGATGGTATCAGATTGCCAGATCCACACAGCAAAAGCCTGAAGGGACGGAGCGAGTCAGTGAAATGCTGGCCAAGTGTTCCGTACCACGACATATACAGCTGCCTTATAAACACGCAGGCCAGTACAGACGAGAGAGCACGAAAACCCCTGAAACCACTGGATGGCTACAATTATTTTATGTCGGGGAAAAAGGCTCCAGCAACGCCCGCAACGCCATGAGGGCTTAAGCGGTCAGAAAATGGATGGATGGATGGATGGATGTTGTTCACACGTTTGTGCAACAGCACAAAGCGGCGTCGAACACAGGCCGCGTCTCAGCAGAGGAAGACCCGCCTGGTAGGTTAAAAAAAACATTGTTCACTACGGATTATTTTGGTGTTTTTGTCTTGTTAAAATGGGTGGGTGTGTCGGCGACATGGCAGCATAAACACAGAAGTACTAGCGCCCGTGAACCGGGGCGTAATGTAGCCGCTGTCTGGAGCAGCAGCAGCCGGAGAAGCGGCTGCTGCCCGTGTAGCGATCGCCACCTCCCCTCCGCCGCTATTTAAGTAGAACAATGACTAGAGCAGAATTAAGTTGTATTTACCGGAGATGAAGTGTAGACTGCAAATTCTATCGTAGTATGATGGCTCCCCCAGTCCATTGGGAGTGTCTGCCTGCGCTCTTTTCATTGAAAATATCCATTTCTTTCTTCGTCCTTCCTCCTTCGGTAAACAACAGAAACGTACATCCAACGATTTGGAATGCCTCTGTGTGCAACTGGGAGCACAACAAGTCGTAGGCATTGTTTAGATTCCAAAAATAAACAAACTAAAAGTACGTTCTAAATCACCCGTTTTGTCATGTAGTAGACGAGAACAGTACTGTTTTTGCCAACCACCGTGACCCGGATATAGCGCTGACGTCACGCGTGAACTACTCTATATAAAGCCAGAGCGTATCTCCATCATTTATGATCCAAGTCATGATGGATTTCATTCATGCAGCAACAATTTAACTCCTTCTGAAAACTAATAAGACATAAAACAATGGATGTTTTTACCATCCAGACCTTCAGAACCAGTTCAGCTCAATAATTCATTTGTTTCTATGGAAGATGAACAGATGGATCTGAAATGATGAAATTCTTCACTTCTGATGTTCCAGCAGATCTCTAGAAAATGTAGCTGCAGCTCTCAGATATTTTAGTCATCATGTCTTCTATCAATGAATCCACTGATTAAAGCAGTAATCTCAGAGACATGTGCTACTCCAGAGGTTCCCAAGGTTTGTTCCTGGAAGCTCCTACTTGGAGCTCCAATCCAGGCTCCGCCCCCTTTAGAGAAGATCTTTCCATAGATGAAGCTAAGAGTCACCTTGATGCTGCAGACCTTTGTTCAGGGAGGAGATGTCAGGATGTTTGTGACAGTCTGTTCCAGGCTTTAGTTGTTCTCCTCATGAGGAGCTGAAGTCTCTGACAGGAACGTAGAGCTGAACAGGAAAACTTGAAGCTTTCTTCTTGGCCTGTCTGCTTGCAGCAGCGTGACAATCCAACATTTTAGTCTGACTTCATCTGGAAATATTTCTCTCAGCCTGAATCAGTTTGAAGGCAGGCAAGCTCCTCATCAGAGCTGAGATCTTCTATGTCCTCCATGCTGGAAATGTAGAAGTCCAGCAGCTCCTGATCTGTGATATCAGAGCGTGTCATCATCAGTAGAACGGGACTTCATTTCCCTCTCAAAGCAGGTTGGAAATCTGTGTGGAAAGATGCAAACAAAGACTCTCTGGATTGTTTTATCTGCTGGGGGCCTTGTTCCAGAGGCTCCTTGGACACTTTAACAAGCCATTACTGCAGCTGCTGGATTCAGGAAGCTGCATCTTCTTCTTGGTCTCATTGTAAATGTGTGCAGCGCCACTTGGTGGTGCTGATTGGTAGAGGAAGAGCTGAAAGGTTGGAGGTGTTTGTCAGAGGTCTGTGATAATGGAAGCCTCTCCCTGGTTTGTGAGTCTGAGCTCAGAGATCAGATCTTTGATTCTTGTTGAACTCTTTGTTGAATGTGATGCAGCTTCTCCTTTTTAATGTTTGTATTTATGGATCTTCCAGTGTGGCCACAGCAGATTTCCACAGGGCTCTTTAGTCTTTCATTCCTCCAACTGTGTCTGGGAGTGTGGATGGAACAGGGATCCAGAGTTGGTGCCAGTGTTTAGATGGATTGTATTTTAATGCTGATTATTAAATCAGTTGGAACTTCCAGAAATGTTGACTTAGTTTCCTGATGTCCTTTTAGGCTTCAGGCTGTTTCTTCAGATTGTTACTGAGGGATTTCCTTTCTCCTCTGTTGGAGCTTTTCCTCTGTTTGGGCAAATGAGTTGTGCTACAGCGCCACCAACTGTCTTCACTACATCCAATGCAGGTTGTAATGTTTCCATCATAATCATCATCATCATCATCATCAGAGCCCAGGTGTCTGTCTGCTCTCAGCTCTTCTTTCTTTCTCTGGATTTTTACAACAAGTGGACGTGTCCAATTGTTGGACTGGTCCTTTCTCAGTGTAGGACAATGTGTGTCTGAGAGAAATGTAATGTCCATGTTTGCTGCTGAAAGAGACTGATGGTCTGACCCCCCTCCTCCTTTCAGGGTGGAGCCTGCTGGAGTCCGATGGTTGACACCAGGTCTGAGGAAGTGTAAGTGTGTTTTTCATTTGATTCATGACAACAAAGCAGCTCACATTCAACCATCTTCAAACTGTCCATCACTCATTCAGGAGTCATCATCAAAGTGTCAATAAATGATCAATAACTGCAGCTGGATTGTCTTTGCTCTCTCCATCAGATTCCTGTCAACTCAAAATCGACACAAACACAATGAGCAGAGAACACAAACTGTCTGAAGACAACAGGAGGGTGATGCATGTGGAGGAGCTTCAGTCATATCCTGATCATCCAGACAGATTTGATGATGCTCCTCAGCTGCTGTGTAAAACTGGTCTGACTGGTCGCTGTTACTGGGAGGTTGAGTGGAGAGGATTAGTTTATATATCAGTGAGTTACAGAAGAATCAGAAGGAAAGGAGACATTAGAGACTGTTGGTTTGGATTTAATGATCAGTCCTGGAGTCTGAGATGCTCTGATCGTGGTTACTCTGTCTGGCACAATGACAGAATAACATGTATCTCCTCCTCCTCCGTCTCCAATAGAGTAGCAGTGTATGTGGACTGTCCTGCTGGTATTCTGTCCTTCTACAGAGTCTCTTCTGACTCACTGATCCACCTCCACACCTTCAACACCACATTCACTGAACATCTGCTTCCTGGCTTTGGGGTCTTCTGGTCCAGTTCTGGTTCCTCAGTGTTTTTGTGTTGATTGAGTCTAAAGAGTCTCCTCCTGTCAGAGAAAGCCTCTCCCTGTTGAACAGATAGTTCAGTCTGTTCATGTCTGTCTCTTTCACTCAGAAACACGTTTTCACATTCATGGATTCAATCTGTTTCTTTGTGAAACTCTTCTAAATGATTCCTTGGAAACTTCTTCCTCTTCCAGTCCTTTAAAAATGAAAGCTGGGATTATTCCAGGATCCACATGTTGTTTTTCTGTCTGTTTCCATTCAAAGCTTCACTCTGAATATCAGCATGTTGACTTTCTCTCTTGGTTTTTTACTTTCATTCATCAGTCACATTTCATTGAAATGTTGTCCAGTTTTTCTCAATCTCTGGACATTATCTGTTTCTGTCGGCTCCTATTTTTCTAAACACTTTTTACATTCAGGTGTTAAACCTTCCTTTTGTATATTTGCTGCAGTTCTACTTCACGTGTTTTAATGAGCAATAAACATATTTTCTTCTTCTGCGTTTGATTCAATTGCTGCTCATTCTGTTCCTCTGATTAATTTTCAATATTTCAATAAAACAGATTTTTTCTATCAATGCTGACTTTCAAAAAGTCCTAATTTACAGTAAAACATTTCCATCTTCTTTCTGACACGTTTTTAAATGACAGATCTTGTTCTTTAGTTGAATAAATCAGCAGCAGAAACTCAAAGCAATGATGAAATGATATTTCTGCTCCATCTTTCCAAACCTTGAAAACACGTTGAGAATGAAAGAAGAGCCAACGCTGACAGTCTGGGACTAAAATCCGCTTCTTTACTTCCAAACTGCTGACTTGGAAAGACTGAAGACCAGTTTTTCATTTTCTAGCTAAACTCCTGCGACACCAAACCAAAAGCTAAACCAACAACAGAACCACATGGAACATTTCCACATCACAACTTCTTCCTATTCTGGACTTTAAGTTTTACACAGGAAATGTGTGAACGCGCACACAGAGCCGCAGCGTGCACGCATCCTGCTGCTCCTCTTAAAGGGACAGTCCCACATTTTCAGCTTCAGGTACCTGTTAGCCCTGCACCAGACTGACAGAGGCCAGGCTGCCACACATCGGCGCCACCAGGCCCTCTGACCACCACCAGCAGCAATTCAGGTGAAGTGTCTTTGTCTCCTATTGGTCGGCTGTGTCAGATAATTCATGTCTCTGAGAAAAAGGTGCATTTAGAGCAGGGGTTAAAGTTCTCCATCGCTGCGATGGATCTACGCCTTTTTTTCTTTATCTAACCCTTTCAGAATGTGAAACAATGTTCTCTAACCCTAAAACAACTAATTAGTCCAGCCTCTCTTTTCTGAAGCAAAGAAGGCAGAACTGCAGTCAGAGCGGCTGTCAGTCAACATGCAGCAGCGTCCATCTAATGAGCCGCTGCTCACCAGGGTTGTTAGATAAAATCACAAGGATTTAGATTGTTATGGAAAATATATAATCATTTTTATGTTAATAGCTCCACTAAGACTCCAGGTGCAGACCAGTACAGGAGTTATTTATGGGGGGGGGGGGGGGGGGGGTTGCAGAATACTATACGGTTTTCAGAACTATCTAATGATTCTCAATGTTCTAAGTTCACTCCTAGAAACTGGCCAGGTCCATTACTTACAACTAATGGCTGAAGTGTCAGAAAGCATATGTCTGCTGGAGATTGAATGTCTGCAGGGATGTTAATCCAACCCCTTTGGGAGTCCTTGAGGTGTTGTTAAAAGGACATGTTTGGGGTTGGACGATTAGACAACAGCTTAGGACCGCGCAGAAGACGCTTCAGGGGTAATAGGCTACATGAAGTTGATGGTAAAAGTTTGTAAGTGTTGTCTCCCTTTTTGGAATTCCAAAATGAAATAAATGTATAAGTGTTTGGTCTCTGATAATTGTTTCTTCCTTTGTGACCAAATTCCTGGACCAGGGAGACGGGCCGTGGTGAAGCCACAGGAAACGGACCCGGAATCATAAGAAGATGTTTACAGATTATTGAGGAAACTGCGTAAAAAAAAATAAAAATAAAATAAACTGCAGCTAAAACATGGAGTGGAGAACAGGATCTAATTGGGTGAGGCCAGAGAAAGACGATTCTCAGAGAGCTTTTATTAAGTTATTTTTTATTTTTACACGGAGTGGAGCGCGATGTAAAGCAACATTATAGAAGCAAGTCGTAGTAGAAACATGTTAAAAAGCTTCCTGTGGATCTATGGACTCATTTTACTTCAACCCAAAAACATCTTACAGACAGAAATGTACAGCAGCCAAGATTACAACAATGTTTAAATTTATGCAAAACTTTAATAACATTTTTCTGATTAAAAAGTGTTCATCTTTAAAAGCAAGTTACATTTTGTTTTGATAAAGGGTTGTAAGGGGGGGCATAGCAGGGACGGATTATTGTAATGTGAGATCTGTGTTAAATTAAAATGTCTGACGTCATCATAGTGTTGGTTATGTGTCCTGCATTGTCCAGGTTGGGGTTGGCCTTGTATGATCATAGGATTAATTTATCCTGAATGTGAATACAGGTGTGAAGTAGATGATGAAGTGATGAAAGCTGCTGTCTTTGGTACTAGTCATAGTTTATGGAGGTTTTCTGAGGGACAGGGAGAAAAGGGAGCTGAAATTATAAAGTCAAGCGGTGAGTGGACTGAACCATTTTGTTAAAAGTGTGAAGGAAGAAGTTGATGCTGCAGAGATGAAAGTGAACCAGGTGATGTTGTGGATGTGGAAAGTGAAGTAGATGATGGAGAAGCTGTCCAGGATGACACCAAGGCTCTGAAGCTGAAAGGTGGAGAGATACAGGAATGGTCAACGGATAATTTAAAAGTAGCAGATTTGGTTAAAGTGGACTTTACATAATAAGCACATGAGGTAATTAATGTGGCATGATGTCCACGGCCCGGGAATATATGGGCTGAATACAGGGGCGTAGCCAGAATATTTTTACCGGGGTGGCCAACATGGGGCACAAAGCTAGCGAGGGGTGGCCAATAGAAAACCCTTTACAAACATATATACTATACTATATACAGTACACAACCCAACCCCTTCTTGCTAACACTTAACAGGAATAAGTAGGTTTAGAAAATAGCTGAAAATGCCTGTATACATAAAATAATCGACTCAAATACTTGTTCACACAAATGTACTTTATTTAAAGTCGAAAAACAGACAGTCACAAAAAAACCACATCAAATTGTGGCATGAACCAATAAAAAAGTAATTTTCTTAAGTCTTGCAGTAACCAAGACATTTTTGCTGTTACAGTGCTTGCGTATGAAATATTTAACAAACAGGTTAGGGATTTACCTTTCTTACATATGAACTATTATATACACAAGTAAATCATTTATTTATCTTGCACATCGTTAGCCTCATTGTATAATTGACTAAGTCATATTTAAAGGCTTTTGGAAAGCAAGGACAAAATATTATAGGAAGAAGCACATATTTCATGTGACAGCAATTTCAGGGAAAACAGGGAACAACAGTCATATTTTGACTACAAGGTTATACTGTATGTGTAAGAAACAGTTATATCTTTACTTAGTCTGAAACAAAAATAATTACTTTTACAAAAATAACTTCCCAGCAAAGATCCATAGGATCCATCTCTGGTTACCAGACTCAGTTCAAGCCATTTATATGTGTTGTACCAGTCTTTAGAAAAGCATCTTCTTCTGTCCTTTTGACAGGTTCGAGGGAAGATTTTTAGTTGTGGCTGCTTGGGCCGTTCTAGTCTTGACTGGCATATATCTATAATGAAAAAGGAGCGAAAGTCTGTTATTCTGACATTAAAATGATGACAATAACAATAAATAATAATAATACCAGCCTCCCCATAGTTATGATCATTTCTAGCTGTATTAATGGCCAATAGGCATTTCGATTCAGACAAAAAAAAATATATATATATATATATATATATATATATATATATAAATTATTATTTTTATTTTTTTAAGTGTATATATTTAAGTGAGTCCGTCAAATAAAAAACAAATACACTTAACAAAACATACAATTCTTCCGAGGATACTACTTTCTAGACAATTCATTAATTTCATTATTATGGCCACATGGTCATAACTTCACCTGTCGGTGCAGGAACACCTGCTTTCGCTACAGTTTTAATACACTGTACATATGTGGACACACTGTATATACCTTATGCACCTTTTCCTTTGGCACCTTCTTTTGTTTATTAAGCCGATGTGACAAGTGAATTTCTCCACTGTGAGATCAATAAAGCCTATCTATCTATCTATCTATCTATCTATCTATCTATCTATCTATCTATCTATCTATCTATCTATCTATCTATCTATCTATCTATCCAATTCAATTTCAATTCAATTTTATTTATATAGCGCCAAATCATGAAACATGTCATCTCAAGGCACTTTACAAAATCAAGTTCAATCATATTATACAGATTGGGTCAGATTATACAGATTGGTCAAAAATGTCCTATATAAGGGAACCAGTTGATTGCATCAAAGTCCCGACAAGCAGCATTCACTCCTGGGGAAGTGTAGAGCTACAGGGAGAGTCGTCTGCATTGTCCATGGCTTTGCTGCAATCCCTCATACTGAGCAAGCATGAAGCGACAGTGGGAAGAAAAACTCCCCATTAACGGGAAGGAAACCTCCGGCAGAACCGGGCTCAGTATGAGCGGTCATCTGCCTCGACCGACTGGGGTTACAGAAGACAGAGCAGAGACACAACAAGAGAGACAAAAAAGCACAGAAGCACACATTGATCTAGTAATCTGTTCTACATTAGATGGTAGTAGCGGGTGAGCCGTCTTCTCTGGATGATGTCACAGTTAACAGAACGCCAGACCAGGTGTACCTACTATGAAGAAAAAGAGAGAGAGCAAAAAGTTAAAAGCTGAAATGATGATAGTCATTTCAATGTAATACAATGCAAAACTGGAGAACAGTAGACTGAAGAACAGTAGAAATCAGTAGAGTGAGAAAATTAGACCCTGATGTCCTCCAGCAGCCTAGGCCTATCACAGCACAACTATAGAGATAGCTCAGGGTATGAGCCACTCTAACTATAAGCTTTGTCAAAAAGGAAAGTTTTAACATTAGTCTTAAAAATAGATACGGTGTCTGCCTCACGGACCAAAACTGGGAGTTGGTTCCACAGGAGAGGAGCCTGATAGCTAAAGGATCTGCCTCCCATTCTACTTTTAGAGACTCTAGGAACCACCAGCAGACCTGCAGTCTGAGAGCGAAGTGCTCTGTTAGGAACATACGGGGTAATCAGAGCTCTGATATATGATGGAGCTTGATTATTAAGGGCTTTATACGTTAGAAGGAGAATTTTAAATTCTATTCTAGATTTAACAGGAAGCCAATGAAGGGAAGCTAAAATTGGAGAAATATGATCCCTCTTGTTGATTTTCATCAGAACTCTTGCCGCAGCATTTTGAATCAGCTGAAGACTTCGAACTGCATTTTGTGGACTTCCCGATAGTAAAGAATTACAATAGTCCAGCCTTGAAGTAACAAATGCATGGACTAGTTTTTCAGCATCACTCCTGGACAGAATGTTTCTAATCTATCTATCTATCTATCTATCTATCTATCTATCTATCTATCTATCTATCCATCTATCTATCATCATGCTGCTCTATCTGTTCCTCACCTCCATCCACCTCCTCTTTCTCCTCCTCCTTCGTTTTCTGTTGCTCCCCTGTCATCTCTTTATCTCCTTCTGCTGTTATTTTCTTCTTAAAATAAGAAGACATGTCTGTGGACTTTCACTTCGTTGTCTGGAAATTGACAAACCATACAGAAGCCCCAGCTAAGAGCGGTAGCTACGTAACTCTTTGAAAACTTGTGAAAAAGACACCAAAAGCCGCTGTAACAGGAGCTGATACAGTTCATATATCCCCCTCTTCTTTTACAAACGAATGATTTGACTTATTTACTTACCGTTAGTCTTATTTGCTTTCTCCCTTCCTTTTATCACCGTTGAAGGGGGGCACGCGCTGAGCCGTAGTTGTCTGAGAATGCAACAGCGGCTAGAAGGGAGGGAGAGGGAGGGCGGACGGGCGGGCGGGGGAGGGGGGAGCGGCAGGGTGAGCTACGGTGCGCAAGAAGGTCAAGAAGAGCGGCTTTGCTGCTGGCTGTGCATAATGGGATAAACCGCTAAACTGACGCTAGTACCATTTACACTGGCGAGTGGGGTGGCCAGTGGGGTGGCCAGGACATCGCCAGCGGTGGCCGTGGCCACCCCTGGCCACCCCCTGGCCACGCCCCTGGCTGAATAGAAGAAGAAAAAATCTGTGAAATTAATTATATTTGCTTTAACACCTAATTTAGAGGGAATGTCAGTCAGAAAGGAAAATCAACATTAAAAACATCCCAAAAAAGTTAAAAAACAAAACAACTGGACTTTTTTCTGAAGAAACTGGTCCACCCCTTTTCAAAGGGGAGTCGTTAGGGTCATTGTGTTCTGCCCAACGTTCTCAAATGTTAACTTATGACAATTTTGCCCTAATTAAGAATAAAAAAAGTCTTCATCATTCAGATGTGCTGCTGCGTCAAATAATTGTTTCAGTTATGGGCCACACAAAATCAGTCCAGGGGCCAGAAATGGCCCCCGGGCCACCCTTTGGACCCCCCTGCTCTAAATGTTGAAGCAGATCCAGTTTAGCTGAATTCATCCACCTGCAGCTCGGACCCATCAGAACCTGATGGGTCCTGGGGAGAAGTCCATTTAGTGCTGATAACCGCTGACAGGAAACTGCAGTCAGATTAAAGCTGCTGATGAGGCTTTTTCTGAGGAATTACCTGCAGTCTGAATGAAAATCATGACAATAATGGTTTATCAGGAGAAAAACCGGGTTCTGACTTCTGGACCATTAGACGGTCCGGACCAACGGTTCTCCTGAAGGAACCTCAGTCCTGAACATTTTACGTGGAAAACATTCATCACGTCTGCAGTAAATCATTTAAAACCGTCCTGACTGCCACCATCTGCTGCAGGTCCAGGTCCGAGTCCTCTGGGCCTCTATCCCCGGTGTGTATCTGGACCGAACCGGGCCGGTCCTGCTCGCTGCTAAATGCTGCATTCAGACCCTTTTTATGCTTCTCAGTGTTTCCTGTAGCAGTGTTCCGTGTTCTCCCCACAGAAAGGGCAACCCAGCGTACATAGGATATTACTCAGTATTCCACATTTGTTTGTTTATTTATTTTTGTTCAAAAAGGGAACCAGGTAATAAACCTGGAATAATAAGGAATACAATGTTTCAATTTCCATGTATATACTACAACCAACACAGCTCCCCAGTTCTTTACGTCAATAGCCCAATAACATTAAATAACATTCAAAATACAAATAAATAATATTATTAATATACTATAACAATAATAATAATCCATAATCATCATCATCATTTCATAATTTGCATGTACATTCAAACATTATGCACTACATTCAAACATTAAGCACCCTATTCAAGTCCTACCAAAAGCCTATTAAAAAATGCATGCAGTCTTTCTATGAGTGGGAAACTTGAACTAGAACTATAACTCCCAAAATGCACCGCGGCAAACAAGGAAGTACGTTACCTACGTTAAATACCAGTCCGCGATTCACTTCAAACATTTATAAAGCTAAAGTGAACACGAATGGACACGTATTTTACAGCAATGTTATAAGTCTAAATGTTAGCTTTATGACCCACAGCTTTGCCACTGCGTCAACTTATAACTTTGGAGCATAACGTTATCTTTATCAGTTAACTTAACTGCTTAGATCCACCGGAGCATAGCGTTACCTTTAACATGCAACGGACATAAACAAAGCAACAACATAGCAAGGCGAGAGCAGACAACATCAAGCGTACATCGTAAAGGCAGACTAGAAACATTTGAAATTAAGAGAGCTTACTAAGTGGCTGCACACCGGGTTGAAAGTCATTACAAACTAAATGAATCTCGCGCTTCCTTTTCACGCAGTAAACACCGGTCACATGTCCTCACAGTACACTCCTCTCTTAAAGAGGCACTACACTATTGGGCTGCTAAACCTCAAACGTTTCTCCATAAGTGTTACTGGCATTTCTAAGCACGTATAGCTCTGGCAGGTAAACATTTGATCACACACGCAAATAAGAAATAACAAAACTTCACAAATGACAAAAACTCCACAGAAAACACAACAAGCAGCGAGCTACCAGCAGCGGATTCTCAACCCTCTGATGAACTAAAGCAGCTCCTACGGGCCTGTTGGAGCGGATCAGAACATTTGGTACCAGCTGACACGGCATCAATAACCCAATCACACATCGTCTCCTGAAGCGGGCCTCATTAGGAGCCTCGCTGGTGTTTGATTAATAAAGCATTTAGCTGTGATGGTTCAATTCAATTACATTTTATTTATATATTGCCAATTCATGAAACATGTCATCTCAAGGCACTTTACAAAGTCAAGTTCAATCATATTATACAGATTGGGTCAGATTATACAGATTGGTCAAAAATGTCCTATATAAGGAAACCCGATAACCAGCATTCACTCCTGGAGAAGCGTAGAGCTACAGGAAGAGTGGTCAGCATTGTTCATGGCTTTGCTGCAATCCCTCATACTGAGCAAGCATGAAGCGACAGTGGGAAGAAAAACTCCCCATTAACGAGAAGGAAAACCTCCGGCAGAACCGGGCTCAGTATGAACGTCATCTGCCTCGACCGACTGGGGGTTACAGAAGACAGAGCAGAGACACAACAAGAGAGACAAAAAAGCACAGAAGCACACATGGATCCAGTAATCTGTTCTGCATTGGATGGTAACAGCGGGTGATCTGTCTTCTCTAGATGATGTCACAGTTAACAGAACGCCAGACCAGGTGTACCTACTATGAAGATAAAAGAGAGAGAACAGAAAGTTAAAGCAGAAATGATCATATTAATTTAGAGACAGCATCTGCTTCCACATCTGATTGGTCTCTTTGGGCTCCTCTGATCAACACCATCACTTAGTGGAATAGGGGGCGGTGGGTTGCTTCCTGCAGGGCGCAGTGGCTGGATGGAGGGGTTCCTGGGGCCCTGGGGGCACTTGGAGTAAGGCGCCTGGTGGATCCGGCTCCGGGGTCTGTTGCCCCCATCTGGGAGGAGCTTGGGAGGCTTACGGGTGGCCTACAGCGGCCGCTTGCGGCGCTCTTTGGGAGCTGCGTGTTGACGGACGTGGGTTACTGACCTGGTAGCTGTGCTGCCGCTGGGTGGGGCCGGGGTGGGTCTGGGGTCCCTGGGGCGCGCCGACCTCGGGCGGGGGCCCCGGCGGGGCCTCGGGGGTTCCGGGGGGTGTGCCGCTTTTGCTGTGGGCCGGCGCGCGCCCGGGTGTCCGCCCCTGCACGGGGCCTCGGGTGCGCTGGGGGGCCTCGGGGCCCGTTGAGCTGGTAGGGGGGCATGGTCATTAACATCTCTGGACAGAAGCTCGTCTCCTTCATTGGATAGGCACTCTGCGAGTGGGGGGAGGGGGAAGGAGGGGGAGTAGGGACCTACCCAGCCTGGATGTCTACTGTCGAATGTATGGTGAGTTGTTTGAACGTTAGTGTTGGGGAGAGATTAAATCTACGGGTGGGGGGGGGGGGGGGGGGGATGGTGGACGTTCTGGTGGGCTTGTGTCCGGCCCCCTGTCCCGGTCCGTGTCGTCTTCCGGTGCAGGTTTCGCTTGGGGGGTGGGGTTTGGGATGGCTCGTGCGGGCCGGCTGGCCAGGGTCCCCCCCTCTTATTTATTTATTTATTATTATTAATATTATTATTATTATTTATTTATTTAGTTTTGGTTTTTTTTTGGGGGGGGGGGAGCCAGTAGGCTCGGTGGGTGGGCTGGGGGGGGTTGAGGTGTTGGTCCTAGTGGGTGGTTGGCTGGCGGGCCCTGCGGCCTCTCCCTGGCCCCCGGGCTACGGTGGTGCCGCTGGCGAGGCCCCCTTCTCTGGGTGGGGCTTTCGGGGAGTGGGGGTGCCTATTGGAGTCAGTAGGGGAGCTGGCTCCCTGGGATAGCTTCCCAGTCATTTGCTCCCCATCCCCGAACTCCTCCCTCTGCCTGCTCCATCACGCCGCCACACATGTAGGTCCTGGGGGAGGGGGCGTTACTGGAGGTTGCCACTTTCTGGTGACGCCCCTCTCCCCAATTTTATCATGCATCTTAGACACTTTCACTTCAAACATTTTCACATCGCACACTCATGTAGGCCATGGTAGGGGGGGGTGGGGGGAAGACGTCTGGGGGGGGGGGGCTTATGTTGTGTGAGCCTCACCTTGGACGGCTCCCTTCACCTCCTCTCCCACTTAGACATTGAGGGTTGTGGGCAGTTGCCCGGAGGTGGTGCGCTGGCAACAGCTTCCTTCCGGAAGGGGGGTGGGCTGTGCCGTGCATCCCCTTCAGCGCTCCCAGTTTTTAAACGCACTTGAGAACAACATGCAACAACACAACATCTGAGCAGGCGTAAGAAGGATCGGGGTCTTCTGCACACCCCCGTTCTCCGATGGTGGCAAGGAGTCTGGGGCCTGGAGGAGGTGCGGGCCACTGTGTCCGGGGTCTTGGCAGGGGGCTGCGGTGCGTAGTCAGCGGCTTGCCAGGTCTGGGGCTGATGCCTCCGCTCCCCCCAGGAGGGGCGGGGGGCAGGGATGGCAAGGGTAAGGTGGGGGAGGGAGGGTGTTTATTAGGTATTTAGGGGGTGAGGGGGGCTCTGGCTGGGTGGCTCGTGCGGGTCGTGTTGGCCCGCCCTCTTTGGGGGGCCCGGTCCGGGGGGCATCTGGTCCGGGGCCGGGGGTCGGGCACAAGCAGTCGTATAGTCGATTTGGGGTGACCCCCCCCCCCCTCTGGTCAGTGTTGGATGCGAGTGTTATGTGGGAATGTGTGTACAGCGTCTTTTTTTTTTTTAAATCTGTGTGTGGTGAGTGGGGCACAAGGGAGGGATGGTGTGAATGAGTTTTCCATTTTTTTAATTTTTTTTTTTCTCCCCAGGTATGGGTGTGGTCCGCTCCCTCTCCCAAAAACATCTCAAGTCTCCGCTAGGTGCGGAGCCCATCCCCCTACGTCCTGCCCTCCTCCACTTCGTTGGCGGGCGCCTTGGCCCTCTGGCGCATTGGTTGGCTTCGGGTTTGGGGCGGGTTCCCGGGCGTGCGCCGGCCCACTCCCGGCGGCCTCTTCGCAGGGGCCTGGCCCCCCGGGGGGCGGCCGGGGCCCCCGTCGCGGGGGCGGGGCGCCCCTGGGGCCTCTGGCCCCCAGAGCCCATGGCCGGGACCACTTCAGCGGGGCCAGCTGCCGGCGGAGCCCACGGGCTCGTCCCCGCGGCTCTTGAGGGCGTCGGCATTGCGGTTGCTGGGGGATTTCCTCGGGGTCGTCTCTGCTCCTTCCTTGGGGGGGGGGGGGGGTTGCAGATATCCTGTGTCGGCCCCTCCTGGGCGACCTGCTTTAGGGACCCCTTTGGGAGTCCGGGGTTATGGGTCCCCTGACTCCTGCCTCTGTGCTCTGGGAAGGCGGGCCTTTGGTTCTCCACAACCACTATCAAGCTATTTCCTTTTGGATAATTTTCACCTAAACTAGTGCACTCTCACAAACTCCCACAGGTGCTGGGTCCCAGGTATTAAGTGTTCACTTATATACAGTAATCTTATAATTTATTTTTTTATTTATGTTCTTTCACTTTCTTTTTTCAAGTATCACATTACACATGTCAGCTTACATAATAATATATATGATTTAGCAATGGCATCTAGGTGTTATTCGATTGTATCTGTTGCTTTATGTCTGTTGGTTGTGCTGTTCTTTTTGCATCTCTCTTTCCAGGTGACGGAGCAGACGGAGAAGGTTTTATCATTCTCTCCCTTTTATCTCCTCTTTCTTTCACCTCTACTCTTTTTTTTTCTTTTCTTTCTCTTTCACTTCTTGTTCTTCCTTTACTCTCCGATTGTCATGTCCATATAATTTGAAATTCTCCTTGCAGGAACCACAATAAAGCTATTTACAAGCATAAATCAAGTGGAGCACTATGGCGAAAGCTGTTCGCTCCACTTGTAAAAGCAAAATCTGTCGAGCTCTATCTGGCATTGAGACATCAATTCCTATTGCCACATTGCTAGACAGGACACTGGGAAAAGAAAAAAAAAAGCAGAATTGACAACACGTAATGCATAATTGAAGAACAGTAGAACTCTATAGAGTGAGAAAATTAGATCCTGATGTCCTCCAGTAGCCTAAGCCTATAGCAGTAAAACTATAAAGGTAGCTCAGAGTAACATAAGCCACTCTAGTTATAAGCTTTGTCAAAAAGGAAGGTTTTAAGATTAGTCTTAAAAGTAGACAGGGTGTCTGCCTCACGGACCAAAACTGGGAGTTGGTTCCACAGGAGAGGAGCCTGATAACTAAAGGATCTGCCTCCCATTCTACTTTTAGAGACTCTAGGAACCACCAGCAGACCTGCAGTCTGAGAGCGAAGTGCTCTGTTAGGATATCTGATGGATATATGATGGAGCTTGATTATTAAGGGCTTTATACGTTAGAAGAAGAATTTTAAATTCTATTCTTGATTTAACAGGAACCCAATGAAGGGAAGCTAAAATTGGAGAAATATGATCCAGCTTGTTGATTTTCATCAGAACTCTTGCTGTAGGTGAGTTTGCTCGGCAATAAAAAGGACTGTAAGGCACTGTTCGGGTTTATCACTGCTCTCAACCTGGAGTGTCGGCCAGAACACTACTCAGGCCAGGATTTCAGTCAGGACTAGATGTTAGGAGGAGGTGCGGCGGGTGGAGAATGAAGACATGAGACGGGATCCTTTCGACTGGTCTGTATTCCAAACTGTGTTACAGATTCCGGTCCAATTGAACACAAATTAACCTGAGGTGGAGTGGTATTCCCAAGTGGATGCGTGTGAGGTAGGCTTGAGGGTTTGTGTGTGAGTAAGTATGTGTGTGTGTGTGGTTTCCTAAACAAGAAGATAAGGAAATAAGTCTAAGATTCCTACCATTACACATTACACCTTAGATAAACTAAGGAGAAAATAGTTAAACTTCAAACAAGCTCAACATTAATTCACTATTAATCAGCAAACTACAAAAAGTTAGCTAACAACCATGCCTCTGGGCTCTCAAATAGATGTGTAGGTTCGGCACAACGCTCTCCAACACACACACATAGCAGCTAACTCAGGCTTATCCACAGGTAAAATAATAAACAAATGAACTTAAAATCACTCATTTGGCTGCAGTAAACATTCATATATCACAACTTACTCATCAATGACGCACACTTCTTTGGATAACACACATGTCTTGCCAGTTAGCACAATGTCTCAGCTACCGAACTTCCCCACCAGGCAGCAGCAGCGTCAGTCACGGCAATGTGATGACGCCATCACTGCTCTAACAACGGCATGCCGTAAGGGCCAAAATAACGCTGAGCAGAATTTACAGATTACAAACTGCTGTACCCAACATCAAACTTTGAACGATTTAAGGGTCTTTTGAACACTTGCTGCAGCATTTTGGAACAGCTGAAGGCTTTGAACTGCATTTTGTGGACTTCCTGATGGTAAAGAATTACAATAGTCCAGCCTTGAAGTAACAAATGCATGGGCCAGTTTTTCAGCATCACTTCTGGACAGAATGTTTCTAATTTTGGCGATATTCCGGAGGTGAAAAAAGGAAACTCTGGAAACCTGTTTAATATGGGATTTAAATGACATGTCTTGGTCAAAAATAACACCGAGATTTTTTACTTTATTACCAGAGGCCAAGTTAATGCCACCCAGATTAAGTGATTGGTTAAGAAGTTTATTTTTTTAAGACTCTGGCCCAAAGATTACAACTTCGGTCTTGTCAGAATTTAGATGCAGGAAATTTAAAGTCATCCAGCTTTTGATGTCATCAAGACATGACTGCAGTCAAAGTAATTGATTGGATTCATCAGGATTTAGGGATAAATATAGCTGAGTGTCATCAGCATAACAGTGGAAATTAATCCCATGCTGTCTGATAATTTTGCCGATCGGAAGCATATATATAGTAAAGAGAATTGGTCCAAGGACTGAACCCTGTGGTACTCCACAGGTGACCCTAGAGTTTGAGGAAGATTTATTATTAACATGAACAAACTGGAATCTGTCCGACAGATAAGATTTAAACCAGCCTAATGCTTTCCCCTTAATCCCCACAGTATGCCCAGTATTCTCTTTGTAGGAGAATATTTTGATCAACTGTATCAAATGCAGCACTGAGATCTAACAGGACAAGTACAGACACAAGTCCATTATCTGATGAGAATATCATTAGTGACCTTCACCAGAGCTGTTTTAGTGCTATGATGAACTCTGAAGCCTGACTGAAACTCCTCAAGTAGGTCATTGCTTTGTAAATGTTCACAAAGTTGATTAGCAACTACTTTCTCAAGAATTTTAGATAACAAAAGAAGATTAGATATAGGTCTGTAGTTTACTAACTCATCTTGATCAAGAGAAGGTTTCTTAAGTAAAGGTTTAATAACAGCTACTTTAAAAACCTGTGGTACATATCCATTTACTAAGGATAGATCAATCATGTCTAAAATAGTGCCACTGATCAAAGGGAATATCTCCTTAAACAACTTGGTTGGGATTGGGTCTAACATACAGGTAGAAGGTTTAGATGAAGCTAAAATTTTAGATAGCCCAGAAAGCTCTACTGCTTCTAAACAGTTCAGACACTGCGCAGGTTCTAAAGATTCCTCCAATGCTGCCTGACTTACTGAGGACGAGGTAATCATGTTTGGGAGGATGGCAATTATTTTATTTTTAATGGCATCAATTTTATTAATGAAGAATCCCATAAAATCGTTACTAGCTAAGAGCTAAGGGAATGGATGAATCAACAGAGCTGAGGCTCTGGGTAAGTTTGGCAACTGTACTAAAGAGAAATCTAGGATTATTTTTATTCTCTTCAATTAATGATGAAAAATATGCTGCTCTAACTCTGCGAAGGGTCTTGTTATACAACAATAGACTGTCCCTCCAGATTAAGTAGGATTCCTCTTGGTGTGTAGAGCGCCATTTTCTCTCCAATTTCCTAACATTGTGCTTGAAGGAACGCAGCTCTGAATTAAACCAGGGAGCCAGCTTCCTGTGAATAATCACCTTCTTTTTCAAGGGAGCTACATTGTCTAATGCAGAACGCAATGAGGAAGTCACATTGTTAGCAAAGGTATCGATTTGTGAATGGGAAGAAACAGCATTGCTGCCATCTACAGGGCATTTCTGCAATACTGAGGATATTAAAAGGGGGACAGACTCTTTAAGTTTTGATAGAGCATTATCCGATAAAGATCTACTATAATGGAACCCTCTTTTGGGGGTGGAGAACTCAGTTAACTTTAACTCAAATGTTATTTAAAAATGATCAGATAGGACAGGGTTGTGAGAGAATACTGTTAATTCTTCACAATCAATGCCATATGTCAGCACAAGGTCCAAAGTATGGAGCCGAGAGTGCGTTGGCTTATGCACATTTTGAGCAAAACCAATTGAATCTAGGATAGTTTTAAAGGCTACACTAAGGTTATCACATTCTGTGTCAACATGGATGTTAAAATCACCCACTATAATAACCTTGTCAGTATTTAACACCAAATCAGATAAGAAGTCTGACAACTGATCCAAAAACTGAGTGTAAGGGCCTGGTGGACGATACAAAACAGCAAACAGAAGAGGTTTTATTGCTTTGCAGTTTGGATGAGGGAAACTGGGGGTTAAATGTTCAAAAGAACTGTAATTATTAATTGGCCTGGGACTAATTAATAAATCAGACTGAAAGATAGTTGCCACTCCTCCTCCTCTTCCCACAGATCTGGGAATGTGGAAATTTGAATAACTGGAGGGAGTTGACTCATTTATACTAACGTAGTCCTCTTGTAGCCAGGTTTCTGTGAGACAAAATAAATCAATCTGTTTATCAGAAATCAATTTGTTAACTAACAAAGTCTTTGGAGGGAGAGACCTTATATTTAATAGACCACATTTAATTGTTTTATTTTTAGGTTCAAGGTGAACCGTATTGATTTTTATTAGGTTTTTATGATTTGTTCCTTTTAGATAAGTTTTTGATCTGTTAAGTTTTGGCCGTGGGAAAGACACAGTCTTAATAGGATAATGGATGGGTAACAGTACAGAAGCTGCAGAGAGGTGTGTTAAACTACGGCTCTTCTTCCTGGTCTGGACCCTGGGTTGTCAGCATTTAGGAGAACTAATAAATCCGGCCAGATTCCTAGAAAGAAGAGCTGCACCATCCAAAGTGGGACGAATGCCGTCTCTCCTGATCAGACCAGGTTTTCCCCAGAAAGTTTGCCAGTTATCAATGTAGCCCACGTCGTTTTCTGGACACCACCTAGACAACCAGCAGTTGAATGACGACATGCGGCTAAACATGTCATCACTGGTCAGATCAGGCAGGGGACCAGAGAAAATTACAGAGTCCGACATAGTTTTAGCAAACTCACACACCGAAGCAACACCAACTTTGGTGACCTCTGATCGGCGTGACCGGGTACCGCCAGCGTGAATAACAATTTTGCGGTATTTACGCTTATCCTTAGCCAGTAGTTTTAGGTAGGATTCTATGTCGCCCGTTCTGGCCCCTGGTAGGCATTTAACTATGGTCCCTGGTTTCTTTAGTGCCACATTTCTCACTATCGAGCTGCCAATAATTAAGGTCGGCTCCTCAGCGAGACTGTCGCTGAGAGGGGAAAATTTATTAGAAACGCAGACGGGTTGGTGGTAATCTGGGGGCTGAAATCTAGAGCTATGCTTCCTACGAACCGTCACCCAGCCGGCCTGCTTAACCGGCTGTTCGAGTGTGGCTGTTGGTTCGCTACGTGAAGTTACTCTTTGTGGCTCCGCGCTAGCAAAGGAGCGGCTATCAGCTGGTTTTTCAACAGCACGGAGCCGGGTCTCCAGTTCTGACACCCTCGCCTCCAAAGCTACAAAAACACTACATATATTACATGTACCATTATCACTAAAGGTGGCAGAGGAATAACTGAACATCTGACACAGAGAGCAGCAGATAGAAGACTTAGTCAGAGATGGAGAAGCCATTATGAGGCTAAGGCTTGGCTAACGCTAGGCTAAAGCTAGGCTAGCGCCCTGTTATCACGCCAAAGAACAAACCGTGTGAAACACGAGGAGTTCCCAAACGTGATGAGCAGCCACAGAAAATGTGTTAAAAGTGCTTATGTTTGGAAACAGATGTTACAGCAAAGAGGTTTGAAGATAAAAAGCGAGAGAGCCTGGAGCAAAAATCCGTCGTTCACACAGCAACAACAGGAAGTGACACAATACGCCTTACCGCAAACAGGAAGTCCTGTACGCCAATCATCATAACAAATTGGTAGAACCACAGCTAAGTCCCTTTCTCATTTAGTGCTGATAACCGCTGACCCGAAGCTGCAGTCATATTAAAGCTGCTGATGAGGCTTTTTCTGAGGAATTACCTGCAGTCTGAATGAAAATCATGACAATAATGGTTTATCAGGAGAAAAACCGGGTTCTGACTTCTGGACCATTAGACGGTCCGGACCAACGGTTCTCCTGAAGGAACCTGTCCTTAACGTTTTACGTGGAAAACATTCATCACGTCTGCAGTAAATAATTTAAAACCTTCAGTCACCGTCCTGACTGCCACCATCTGCTGCAGGTCCAGGTCCGAATCGTCTGGGCCTCCATCCCCGGTGTGTATCTGGACCGAACCGGACCGGTCCTGCTCGCTGCTAAACGCTGCATTCAGACCCTTTTTATGCATCTCAGTGTTTCCTGTAGCAGCGAGCCGCCGCAGCGGATTCTCAACCCTCTGATGAACTAAAGCAGCTCCTACGGGCCTGTTGGAGCGGATCAGAACATTTGGTACCAGCTGACATGGCATCAATAACCCAATCACACATCGTCTCCTGAAGCCGGGCCTCATTAGGAGCTGCCCTGGTGTTTGATCAATAAAGCATTTAGCTGTGATGGCTCCATCAGACAAACACGCCGCGGTCTGACCCGGTCCGGATCGCACCCTCTGGGTCCGGTTCCCTGCAGAGCTGAGCAGTCTGGATGGATGGAGGAGTCTCTGTTTCATGCAGGGAACCGGTGGAGAGGCAGGAACTCTGACATGTTGCTGATGTTCTGCAGGCCCGTCTGACCCGGCTTGTTGAAACGTGTCAGGAATAACTGGATCATAATGCCACCGTGGAGCACCTCTCAGTACCGGCTGCACGTTTTTGTCCGACCAGAACCAGAACTGTTTGCTTCCTCCTCAGGCTGAGAGGCCACTGAGGCCGTCCTGGTACCAGAACCGCTCCAAACGCACCCAGAGGTCCAGATAAACCCGGCCTGAGTCTGACGGTCTGGAAGGAAATGAAACCATAACAGTGAGAATGGACTTCAGAACCAGAGGTTCTGAGGAACAGATGGGTTCTGACTGCCGGCCCAGATAAAGGCGAGGCCCGCTTCCATCTCAGGATCGCTCCAGATGAACGGGTTCACGGGACACGGTTCGGTCCAGATGGGGAGATGGAGCTTTACCATCTATGCTGGTGTTTATGTGTGACCCGTTTCCTGTTTTCTGGTGTGACTGGACCTAATGCAGGGCCAGCGATTGCTACAGGCAAGCTAGGCAATTGCCTAGGGCGACAAATGTGTTGGGGGCGCCCTCTAGCGTCGCCCTTAGGCTTACTTCCCATTAATCATAGAATTAGAAATAAAAGCGAATTAAACCGGTTATGAAGCGTACATCAGTTTGACCTAACCTTACGTATATATATATAGCAAAATATGAACAAATAAATACACCACCGATTTTTTTATTGTCTTTTTCACATTTAAGAGAAAATCGGAAAAGATTCTGATCACTTTTCAAGCGCCCTCCAACCCGGAAGTCGTGATGTCAGAACGGGAGCGTTCATCTCAACATGGCGGATTACTGCACTACATGCAATAGCCAAAACGAGAAATCTGAAAGCGAAATTTCGACTTCAACCGAGCGATTCCTACCAGGAGACCATTCTGATGTATCGGAGGAAGAATATTTATGTCTGGAGCCTCACATGTTCGACCCAGACGTTTCAGATGAAGAGAAGGCAGCGGACGAACAACAGCGAGTCGGACAATGAGTGGAGATTGGACGTCAAGAGATTAGATGAATGGTAGGACACGCTTTCTCTTTAAACTACACAGTTCAAATATTTTTTCGTATGTTGACATAATTTTCTTTTAGGCACCATTGATATTTAATGACTAAAATGCCGGTGTTGTGCGATATTCAGTTCCCCTGTGAAAATCTACCCCCCCCCCCCCCCCCCCCCCCTCTTGTCGGTTGCGCGCATTGCAGCCGTTTTCACGGCGCTTATAATTGATTTTTCGGTAAAACAACGCATATAATCATATCAAGGTTGTAACATTAGTTTAATCTAATGTCTAATTAGTTTAATCAGCTGTCTACAAAATTATAAAATAAAAATAAACAAACGAGGTCTTCTTGCGCTGTTTTGTGTTATTTTAAACGCCAAGATAATCGGTCTTTTTCCAACTTTTGTCACTTTTATTGAGCCGAAGTGACACGTGAATTTCTCCACTGTGAGATCAATAAAGTCTATCTTATCTTATCTTATCTTAAATAAAGAGCTGAGGACAAAATGTATCACTAAAATGAATGAGCATTTATTCACAACTAAAAATGAATTTATGCCATGGCTTAGTTAGGCCTAAAGTCCCTTAAATGAAAGTTGCGCCAACTCAGCGAGTGGCGCCATTTTGGGTCTAAACTTGCCACAGGCAGGCGCTTTAACACTGTTATGTTATGCGCGTTTCGCACCTTCTAATACCCTTCAGGCAGGTTTTTCTGAATAAAACACAACTGAGTGTTGATGATCACCTACTAGGCATCCATAAAAGCTGATATTTATATATTTTAATAAGACTTGAGAGAGACATTTTTAAGTGAACTGTATACTTCTCTTTTACTGTCTTGAAGTCCAGAATTGGTCCCATAGGACAAAAATCAGACACACATTATGCTAAAGCACAATGAAATAAAGCAAGAAGTCCAGAAGAAAATTTCACATAAAAAATCGGACGGTCGGTGAAAATCAAACATGTTTGAAATTCAGTCGGCTGTCGTGAGGTTTTCGTGAGCGCATCCTGCTGCTCAAGCAGAGCTACGAGGGAGCGCCCTCCCCTCCTCTCCGTCCCCGCCAGGGGAGGGAGGGGAGCAGGCATCCCCAAAGCGACCTTCGCCCGGCCCGGGACCCACGGGGCCCGGATGTCGGCTCGCGGGGGGGGGTTGGGGAGGGCAAGCGCTCCGGTCCGCGCGACGCGCTGGCCGCCTGTTTCGGCACGCCTCCGCTCGCGGGGCGGGCAGGTCGTGCTGCGCGGCCGCCGGTGCGGTGCGTGAGCTGGGCTCGACCCCCTGCTCTGGGTCCCTGTCACCCACCGTCGCTCGCCTGCCTCTGCCACCACAGCGAGCGGTCCCAGAGGGGACACGCAGTCCGGTCGCGTCCAAGCGTCGCGCCGCACAGATCGTGAGCGGTGAACTTTTTAAACCCCGCGGTTCCATCGTACAGTTTGAGATGTATATTAGTACCACCACTGAAAAACTCGTACAGGGTATGCCCGGCTTAGCGGTTGGGGACTGGCGGGGAGAGACAAGCTTTGCGTGTTTTTTTTTTTGTTTTGTTTTTATATTGGCGAGGCGGCCGCCAAACTTAGCGCTGCGGGAAACCCTGACTTCAGAAAAAAAAAGCCCACATACCTCACACAAGCGAGAGTTTGTTGTAGGTCTCCAAGTTTTGTTCGTCTCTTGGTCCAAGCCACTGACTCGTTGATCCACAATAAACGCCGCTCTTCATCGCTTGGAAAACGGAACATCCGCGTCCCTTTATCAGTGCTGTTGCTGCAGCCGTGGGCACAACACCCTGGCATGGTGGCTTATTTTCGAAATAAAGAAATACTCGAAATAATCAGAAAAAATAAAATAAAAATAAAAGAAATCGGTCGCTCGCAGTGTTGTAAACGCGCTGAGCTTAGCTGAGCCTAGACCCAAAATGGCCGCATGAGATCACGTGACCCGAAAAAAATGGAACGCCCATGACGCAACTTTCATTTAAGGGACTTTAGTTAGGCCCAATGATGAGGTGCTACTTATCATAAAGAATCACTTGACAACATTTTAAAAGCAGTATCTGTACATTAATATTTAGCCTACCTACATACTAGCATAACAAAAGTCATAAATAAAATATAAATACACACTGAGTAATATTGAGGCCTAAATATTTCCTGAAATGTAAATCAATTTCCAACTTACCATAAATGCATTAATAGTGAATTTAGCAAATCAGTTATGGTGTGTAATTCATATACAAATATACAATTAATCAATCTTATTTTTTAGGTGTTCCTGTTCTCACTGCCAATAATGGATTCTGTGAGAGAGTGCATCTGTTGCCAGGAAATCGGCTTGGTTGTTGCTAAGATTGAAGAAGCCAGAGAGGATATGGATGAAGAAATCCATGACACAGACCATCCTGGCATGGAAGCGGTGTGTCTAAATGTTTGGACATTGCAGGTTGCTTGGTCCCGACACAAGCAACAGCATAGGCATATAGACAATTTGTGAGATGGTGTTGGGACTATTTAGGCAAAGATACCAGGGCTGTGATACCCTAGTGTGCAGTCAGCTGTGTAAGGGCCCACTTCCCACCCCCAGGACATGAAGACGACTTTACCTTTAGAGGTCACCTGTTGGCAGTTAAAAAAATACCCAAGCTGAAAGAATAAAATCTAAAACATGCATGTAAACAAAATTGTTGTGGTTATTATGTAATATAAGCATTTACTAATAAAATGATTTCATGGTCTTTTTGAAAATCGACTGAATGAGAGATTGATGGCATCATCTTTTGTTTGTTTCACAAATGAACTTGTCAGTGATGGGGGCTCTGATGCTGCATCAACCTGCTTAGTTTTTATTTTCTCCTGCTCTGCTAGCAGCATCTAAAAAAAAAGCAGCAGTGGGTAAAATTTCTCATAACAATTTTTTTTGATTGCTGGGGTGCATTTACACACAAGTGAATAAACAGATGCAGGAAAGTAAAAGACAACACATGTAGACATAGATACATGAAAATAAAAAGACAAAGAGTGAAGCAACTAGTATAGCAGTGGTGATTCCTGACAAAGATTATTTCAAAAAGGACATCTAATTATCTCAGTATATATGCAGCAGAATTATGTGCTATATTAGCTTGAGAATGGGTGGAGGATACTAATATAAATAAAATATTTTGTAGTGATTATCTGCATTGAGTATTCAAAATGGATGTACAAATCATCAAAATCCAGTTTATTAGTTATACTTTAACTAAGTGTCCTTACATATGGTTTGCACAGTCCTAACTTTGTGTGTAATAAATTATTTAAAATAATAAAAAGAACAGGTTCTTAAACCTATTTTGGTATTTGTTGTCTATGCATCACTCCATGCTAAGTTACAGTTTTTTTCTGAATGTTTAAACACAACCCTTGATTCTTATAGCACAATTTCTAAAACTATTAACACTTATAGCAAATCCACTCACTGAGTTCACAAAACTAAAAGAACAAACACTGCTTTTCACTCAATTTGTAATTTTAAGATAAGATAAGATAGTCTTTATTGATCTCACAATGGAGAAATTCACTCGTCACATCGGCTCATACAAGAAGGTGCAGAGTAGGGAAGGTGCATTCAGTTATATACAGTGAATCTTCATATATACAATGGATCAAAAGAATACCAAAATACAAAAAAGGAAATAGGAATGTACATGTCTCATTTACATGTCTCACATACATACATACATACATACATACATACATACATACATACATACATACGCGTATGTACGTGCATATACATTGTATACATTTGTAACACAAACTGTAGGCACAATCCACCGCACAGCACTACAGTACTGGTATTTCGCACGGCAAAAGTGAGGGGGGGCGGGGGGGGCGCAAAACTCAATCTCGCCTAGGGCAACCAAAGGGCTAGAACAGGCCCTGACCTAATGGAACCAGAACCGGTCCCTAAAGCTGCAGGGTTCCAGGTTTGGGTCCAGGTGAACCTTCAGAACCACCATAAACAGCTGCAGGTTCACATCTGGAAAACCAGAGAGTTTCTCTAATGCTGCTTTTAGCCAGAACAACAAAGCTGTATTAGGAACAGCGGGTCAGCGCCGCAGTAAGGCAAGGCAAGGCAAGGCAAGGCAAGGCAAATTTATTTATATAGCACAATTCAGTACAAAGACAATGCAAAGTGCTTTACATGATTAAAACGTAGCAAAATAAAACAGAATAAGAGCAAGTAGGAATAAAATATAGATAGAAAATAGAACAAAAAAGTGGTGATTCAGTTAACTAGGACAGTTGAAGGCAATTTTAAACAAATGTGTTTTTAATCTTGATTTAAAAGAACTCAGGCTTTCCACACTTTTACAGTTTTCTGGAAGTTTGTCCCAGATAATTGGAGCATAGGAACTAAATGCTGCTTCTCCATGTTTGGTTCTGGTTCTAGGTATGCAGAGCAGGCTGGAGTCAGAAGACCTGAGTGGTCTGGATGGTTTATACGCTGATAACAAGTCTGTGATGTATTTAGGAGCTAAGCCATTTAAGGATTTATAGACTAACAGAAGTATTTTAAAGTCTATTCTCTGAGATACAGGGAGCCAGTGTAAGGACTTTAGAACTGGGGTGATGTGCTCTACTTTCTTAGTCTTAGTGAGGACGCGGGCAGCAGCGTTCTGGATCAGCTGCAGCTGTCTGATCCACTTTTTAGGCAGACCTGTGAAGACACCGTTGCAGTAATCAATTCGACTAAAAATAAACGCATGGATTAGTTTTTCTAGATCCTGCTGAGACATCAGTCCTTTAATCCTAGAAATGTTCTTCAGGTGATAGAAAGCCGACCTTGTAACTGTCTTTAGATGCTTTTGAAGGTTCAGGTCTGAGTCCATCACTACACCCAGGTTTCGGGCCTGATTTGTGGTTTTTAGCTGAAGCGACTGAAGCTGTGTGCTAACTTTTGATCTTTCCTCTATTGGTCCAAATATTATTACTTCAGTTTTGTTTTTATTCAATTGGAGAAAATTTTGGCACATCCACGTATTGATTTCTTCTAGGCATTTACTCAGTGCCTGAATTGGTTCATAGTCACCTGGTGACATGGTGATGTAGAGCTGTGTGTCGTCTGCATAGTTATGGTAGCTGATGTTGTTATTTTTTATTATCTGGGCTAGAGGGAGCATGTAGATATTGAAAAGGAGGGGACCCAGAATGGACCCTTGGGGAACCCCAAATGGGATTTTTGTCATCTCTGATGTAAAGTTACCTACTGATACAAAAAATTCCCTGTCCTTTAAGTAGGATTTAAACCAGTTGAGTGCTGTACCAGAGAGGCCGACCCAGTTCTCCAGGCGTTCTAACAGAATGGAGTGATCGACAGTATCAAATGCTGCACTAAGGTCCAATAGTACCAGCACGGTGGTTCTTCCACAGTCTGTATTTATATGGATGTCATTAAACACCTTGATAAGGGCGGTCTCTGTACTGTGGTGAGCACGGAAACCTGACTGGAAAACGTCAAATCGGCTGGTCGTTGTTAAGAAGGTGTTTAATTGTTGAAACACAGCTTTTTCAATAATCTTACTGATAAAGGGGAGGTTTGAGATGGGCCTGTAGTTCTGGAGTAGAAGTTTGTCTAAATTATTCTTTTTCAGCAGTGGTTTGATAATTGCTGTTTTTAGGGACTGGGGGAAAACACCTGACAGGAGGGACGTGTTTATTATCTGAGTCAAATCAGACGCTATGACAGGTAAAACTTTTTTAAAGAAAGCTGTGGGTAGAACATCAAGACAGCATGAAGAGGAACTTAGCTGCTGAATGATCTGCTCTAAGCTTTTGTAGTTTATTTGGCTGAATTGGGACATTTTGTCAGGATAAGTTCCAGCTGAGTACGGCTTTGGTTCTGGAGCTGGTGTGGAAGTACAAACTGATCCTCTAATTTTTAGGATTTTCTCAGTAAAGAAGTTAGCAAATTCATTGCAGGCCCTGGTGGAGTGGAGTTCTGAAGCCACGGACACAGGAGGATTTGTTAACCTGTCGACTGTGGAAAATAAGACACGAGCATTATTAATGTTTTTCTTAATGATCTCAGAGAAGAAAGATTCTCTTGCATTTTTCAGTTGTAAGTTATATCTGTTAAGTCTCTCTTTATAGATGTCATAGTGAACCAGGAGTCTATTCTTTCTCCACCTGCGTTCAGCTTTTCGACATTCCCTCTTTTCACTTCTAACTGATGGAGCATTTCTCCAAGGAGATTTTTTCTTCCCGGAAACAACTTTCACTTTAACTGGAGCAATGCAGTCAATGATGTCTGAGACTTTAGACTGAAAGTTATCTACTAGCTCATCTACTGAGTTGCAGCCCAAGGTTGAAGTAGCAGAGTAAGCTTGAATAAAAGTTTCAGTGGCATTGTCCTTAAAGGTGCGTTTTCTTACGATGTCCCTTTGGCTAAATGAGTCACTGGTAATGATACATTCAAAGGTAACGGAGAAGTGATCGGATAAGGCAACATCAGTTACATTGACCTGTGAAATGTTTAGACCTTTAGTGATGATTAAGTCTAAAATATGCCCCTGCTTGTGTGTTGGCTGTTTAACATTCTGAGTTAAACCAAAGTTTCTAAGTGTGTCACACAGTTCTTTTGCACTTCTGTCTTCAGGGTTGTCAACGTGAAAGTTGAAGTCTCCCACAATAATTAAACAGTCATAATCAACACATATCACAGACAAGAGGTCACTAAAATCCTTAAAAAAGTTTGATGTGGACTTAGGAGGCCTGTAAACATTCAGAAACATAGTTCGTACCGGGCTCTTTACCTTGAGAGCCAAATGTTCAAAAGAGTCAAATTTTCCCAAAAACACCTTTTTACACTTTAGTGAATCATTAAACAATGTTGCTACTCCTCCACCTTTCCTTTGCTGTCTGCTCTCACAAAGGAAATTGTAGTTTGGAGGTGTTGACTCCAGCAGTATTACTTCTTCATTAGATTCATGTAACCATGTTTCTGTTAAAAACATAACATCAAGATTGTTGTCAATAATAAAGTCATTAATTAAAAGGGATTTTCCTGACAGAGATCTAATGTTTAATAAACCTAGTTTATATGATTTGGTGGTTGATGATGTCTCTGTGGCAGGTTGCATCTGACAGTTAATGACTTTCAAGTATTTGTTCCTGTTTATCCTTTTGTTTTTCTTTTTTCTGCCACTAATCATCACAGATATTCCGTAATTCCCGGGAAAAGACCCAAGCTGATTCTTGAAACTGTCTTGTCTGATAAACGTGCAGCGAGGGCCCGCTGTGTATCACAGCGAAGTAATCTGAAGGTCTTGAGGACAGGCATGTTCCGTGATACGTAGAGGAGGATCTGGGGCTCTGCGGCCTTTGGAAGATGCTGGTTTAGTCACAGAGCTGTGGCTATATGGAGAGGATGTCATCTGTAGGCCAATCTTAAATACTTTGTTCATGTTGGGAGAAAATTCCAGAAAAGGAACCTCTGGGCTTTGTGGAGAGGAAGGCGAGGCGGGTGTAGTCCGGACCGGTGTTCGTGATGATGGATTTTCTTGGTCCTCTCGTTGTCCTGCTGAGATCTGGGATGAATCCTCCTGTAGCTCTGAGAAAGCCTCTTTCTGTGTCATCTTTCTGGCCATGTTTATCTTGGCTTGTTCGGGCTGCACTGGGCTTATCTTTTGTTTAGACACTGGATGTACATTGTTTTGGGACAAAGCTGATGACAAATGGTTCACAGAATAGAAGATGTTTGAAATCAGCCGTTTTGCACCTGACCTATTTAGAGAGAAGCCATCTCTGTTGAACAGATGTCTTCTTTCCCAGAAGATGTTAAAGTTGTCTATGAAGGTTACAGTTGTTTCTTTGCATGTTTTTTCCAGCCATTTGTTTAGCATCAGAATTCTGGAAAAAATCTCGTCTCCACAAGCCACGGGCGGGAAAGGGCCGCTCAGAAGCACCTTGACATTTTTGCCATGAACTAAGTTCAACAGACGAATGTAATCCTCTTTCAATACTTCTGATTTTCTTATCCGGGTGACGTCGCCCAGGGCTTCAGCTTGTATTATGAGTTTTTCCAAGGTCGGGCGCTCTTTCAAGATCCTTGGAAGGATGTCTAATAAATCAGACACCAGGCCATAGTTTGAGTCGACCTCTGTGTTTTTCTTGTTACAGAAATGTTTAATCCCACATACAGACCCACTGCATAAAATCAGGGTCCTTGGCCCCGTGGCATGTCTTTTCTCTGATGTATTAGAGCGAAAGTCGTTGACGTACCTCTGAGTGTTGTCATGATTCTCCTGGGTCACATTTTGGAGCGGAGCAAATCTGTTTCGTAAAGGAATTCCAGCATTTCCAGCAGGTTTACTCCTATCATTTGTTGTGGGAACAGTCCGCTGTTGTTTCACTTGTCCTGGGACATCTCTCTGTAGTCTGGGCCAGTTTTCTTTGTCTAGGCGTGGGGTTCGTTGATCCTTTGGTCTTGCACCCTGAGTGATCCAGGGATTCTCATTTTCCTCAGGGATCTGTTTGTTCAGAGAGTTGCTGGGCTGGTGGTCCCCGTTTGGAGTCGCAGGCAGGGTTGTTTCATTTCCATACGCGCCGTTTACATCATAATTCAGTTCGAGTCGGCATATCTTCTGTTCTATAACGGCGATCTTTTGTAGAAGCGTGTCAAGGTCCACTGTGGTGAAGGTAGGCATCTTTGCAAAATCAAAATCAAAAATAAATAAAAAGAAAATAAATAAAAATAACTAAATCCAACTTTCCGTGGTTTTGGCAAAGAGATAAAAAGGAGATAAAAAGTAAAACGCAGGAAAATGCAAGCAAGCAGGGAGCAGAGAAAAAAGCGTCCGAGCAGGCAGAGAGGCGGAGTTAGAAAGCAGCAGTAGAACCAACAGGACAGCACCGACCCAGAATATTCAGGCACCGAGAGACAAACTTCTGAGGAGAGTTTGTGACTGAAACTGTCTCGATATCAGAGGAGAACCAGCAGACTGGTACCAGAAAGGCAACAGAAGCCCAGACAACCACTGGTACCGTCCAAATTCAGCAGAACTTAGAATCCAACTCATCTCCATCGTCTTATTTCTAGTGCAGAAAATCTGAATATCTTAGTTTAGAGGTTAAAATTCTGATTCCATCAGCAGATCCGATTATTTAGCTGCTCAGCTCAAGGAGAAATAAACTCATTTTACTTTTTGTTCCTTTTTGTAGTGTTGAGGTACCAGGTTACAGGAACAGAATATTTTCCTTCATTAGTAAACGGACCTTCTAATAAAACCGACCCACCCCTGAAATAAACGTCTGGCTCCACCGACGTGATTCTGGACCGAGCTTCAGACAGACGGACTCAGATCTGGTTCTGCTCAGTGACCCGGGTCCTGATGCAGCTAAACAGGCCCAACCATGACCCGTCCTCCACCGTGCTCAGCAGCTGACACCGGCTCTGTTTTTAGGTTTCTACCGTCTCGGTGCTGTTACCGGTCCAAAGCACTTTGGTCCCCAACTCTTCCTTCAGTCGCAGATTTAGGAACCAAAGCTGAGCTTCATCTTCTCTTTACTGACGATTTCAGGCAATCTGTGGACCGTGTTGCTGCAGCAAAGTTAAACTGGGGTTAACATCAATTAGTTTATTCCATTTGTGGGAATTAGGCGCTTCTGTAACTCAGCATCCTGTAACGGACTTTAAAACCCAGAGAGACGACATGAAACCTGAACTAAAACCTTTAAACGTCTGAAAGCAGACCCTGCTGGACGAGTGAGACCCTGCTGACCCGTCTGGGTGGTTCATGGACCTCAGCGTTTAGTCTGGAGGAGGTTAGTAATGGATGCAGATGATGAAGAGGAAGGCAGAGCAGCTCAGACGGCACAAAGGGCCCAGATGTGAGGGAAGTGATGCTAAAACTGCATCATGGCCGCCTCTCCATCATTCACACCACACATCAGCACTTCCTGCTTCACCGCCGTTCTCACAGACTTCCTGAGCTCCCACATGGATGAGGCCCACTTTCACCGCCACTCTTCCTCTCCCTCATCTTCCTCACATCTGTTCTTCCTCATCCTGTGGTTCCGCTGGTCTCTCCTGCATTCATCCTCTGTTCCTGATCACGACGCCTCAGGACGACGGCCTGCGCTCTGCTGCAGAGATCCTCCAGCAGGTGGACGTCCAGCAGCGCCTCGTCCTGTTAGTCATCAGGATCGCTAACATGGTTCTGGATCTGGAGGACCGTTTGGGACCCATCAGGTCAGACTGTGGGAGAAAAGCTGCTGAGGGACTCTGAAGGTGGTTTTCTGGACCGGTGGACAAAGCTGGACCGGCTCTGTAATTCACTGACCATTGATCCAAAGAAGTTATTGAGGTACTGGTTGGTGAAAGAAACTAGGTGTGGACAGCGTTCTAAAGATAAATTTAAGAACCTCATTAGCTCCACCCACAGGTGATGATGGGTAAAGTTCACTGGTGAAACTATTCCATGGTGATTCGTCTGCATGGTCGACATTGAAAGAAATATGCATCTATTAGCAAGACATTAGAGAAAGACTCAAGTATGGATTTGAATTTTTTAAATATCTGTTGATGTCATTATTTAAGATGTTAAATTTCAATATATTTATTTTACAAGTGTAATTATTTATGTAATTTAGTAGATGTTGTCCATGGGTATTTTTGTCCTTTTCAGTCAGAAATGACAATTGTTGCATTCTAACTGGTATTTTTTTACAGGTGAATTCTGACAAATACAGGAGCATTGTGACATTTGTCAATGTCAACCAGAGTTACTAGAAGCTTCTGGTTAGTAAGCAAAGGTACTACCTAAGAAACACATTGTGTGATTTCACAATGCTGTGATGTCAGGCACTAAATAACTTCTTTCTATCAGTCCATAAATCAGGAGACAGAAACAGTTTGTCTGGTGGATCAAATCCGGCAGAAAAAGATGAAACTCAACTGGCTGCAGATAGATTTACGTCAGTATTTAATAGAAAGAGGACTAAAGTAGATCAAGTCAATATGTTTACAGAGCTTCACTGACAGCCAATCAGAACTGCTCTCTGACGGTCTCATCAGGTCAGGGAAGTCTGAGGCCAAAGGTCAAGGTTCAAGGTCAGGTCCAAAAACTCTTTCCATCCATCAGGTCCAGCAGGAAAAGCCCAGCCTAGGAACTAGAGACGGGCTTTTATCGGACTTCCTTTAAACAATAAATTATTTTGACAGTCAGAAACTTGATTTTAAACTAAAACGATCGTTCTTCCTGTTTTCTCCAACCGAGCAGCAACAGAATCAAACATCAAAGCTGCATTTGGAGCTTTAATCCATCGCCAGAGAAGATGGGATGCAGTTTTAAATAGGATTTGTTCTCATTATTATTATTATTATTATTATTATTATTATTATTATTATTATTATAACTAAGTAAATGCGATATCAGAGGCTGGGACCTGGACATGCAGACCCGACCACAAGCTGCTTGGTTTCCTGCAGAAATCTGCAGCAGCAGCTGATGAAGAGGAGGAGGGACGAAGCTGCGGTTCTGACGTCAGAATGAAGGTAAACGTGGCGCCGCCTCCAGCAGGAAACCCAGCAGGTGGATTCATGTCAGGAGAAATGTGGAGCAGCTAAAACCACTGACCTGGTGAAGCCTCTTATTAATGACGACTTCTTCACCTTGTCAGCCGTCTCCTCCATGCTGTCCTCCATCAGACTGGAGTCTTGGTCTTCACCCTGCTGGACGGATGTTTTAGATATCAGGGATGACTGAGACGTCAGCAGCTACACGGCTAAAGGCGACTCCTTCCCACCTGAAGGTCTTCCAGACTGGCTTCCCAGCCGGTCAGGGAGCTGCTGCTGCTCTGCAGCGTCTTCCTGCTGCAGGAAGCAGGAGGAACGACGGGGAGGAGCCTGGAGATCACAACCTCCACCTGAAACAAAGCCAACAAACTACCTTTCACATTTCTCTCTGTTCTATCCACCTTATTTTTGAACAAGGAAGTAACTCTGGGTCCAACTTCTGATTTTTTTGTTCTCCACTTCCGTTTCAGCGCTTCCCTCGGCCAAATAACATCAGCTTGACTGAAATGATAAACTGTTGCAGCAACATTTCCAATAATTGCAGAGCGATGGAAGTGGCAGGTCAGCGCCGCAGCCTTAAACTATTCATGACTGAGAGGATGACATGAAGAAGTGGCCTCTCAGAACTTACCAGGACATTTTAAACCAGGGATGGGCAACTTCCATGATAAAGAGGGCCACATTTTTTTCAGCACGACCATTGGAGGGCCACATGACCACGCACTTCAAATAATTGGATATGAAAGACGCTACAAATTATTCTCAATAAGAACATATTTTAGATGAATTTATATCTGTATGTTTACTGCACCAACATATAACTATTTTCTGCATATAAATGCATTTTAATATGTCCTTAAGCAAAAGACAAACCGTTTGCTTTAAAAAAAATTTGCAAAAAAGGAATTTAAACTCCTCCATATCAATGCATTCAGGAGCATGGGTCATTTCAAATTTACAAGGAAAGAGGCATAAAACGGAACAGAACTTAACTCAAACAATAATGTATTTATCCAGAAACAATGTGGGCTTTCTTACAATACTGAATGCTCTATAATTGTATTTCTGTTTCTTTTTGATTATGCACATCTGTTAGCTTTTTATTCTGAAAAATCTAATGTCCCATGCTCCTGAATGCACCATAGCTTTCTGACGCTCACGAATGCATCACACTGGTCTGTGAACGCGGTGCTGCACGTTTGATCTTCTGCTTAAGACAAAGCTTTGCAGTTTCAAAACTTACGTCGGCTCTCACGGTTTATTGTTGTGTGTAAATGACAAGAGACCAAAAAAAAAATTCCCCATGTCCATACTTCTTCCCATTTTGTCTGAAAAATGTGACTTTCTCGTCAAGTTTTCCCTTTATTCCACTGCTAGTGGCCATGGCTCTTGACTTTCTTCCTCGCTGTTGCAAAGCGGCCCATGCCCGCTATTGTTTGGGTACGGCCCCCTATCGGTCAAAAGTATAATTACAATTGTTTTTATTTTATTTTTTTTATCATTATTAAATTATTATTGATCTATTCGCGGGCCGCACTGAGTGATGACGAGGGCCATGTGCGGCCCCCGGGCCGCCAGTTGCCCATCCCTGTTTTAAACCATCTTGGGTCGTCACTTGGTGCGGACGGCTCTGCTATGTGAATGTACCAAGGCGAGCCTCCACAGTGGAAAAGTTAGCACGGTGTTAATGAACAGCAACATGGATGACCTGGTATTCATGGAGACTGATGTCCGTTCAAGCCAAAGCAAGTCCAGCGTTCACTCTGCTGGATCCTGACTACATCAAGCGGCTCTACCGAGACCTCAGAGCGCTCTGGTGCTGCGGCTCCAGGGGAAGTTCTTCAGTCATGCAGCGGTGATCTTAGGGAAGGTAGGCTGATGAATCGTCTGAATCAGAAACATAATGGCTGCTTCCCCGTTGTGATTAGATTGCTGCTCAGTTCATTTTACAAAGACAGCAGTGCTAAATGTTTGGGAGTGAACTGATGTTCTAATTGGATATCAGAACTTAAGGCTCAACAACTTGAGGACGTTGAGGGTCTCGTCGTACATGGAGGCACACTGGCTGACGTTGACCACCATCCAGGCCTTGCTGCTGCTGCAGAAGAAGCCCTGCAGGTAGTGGGTCAGCTTGCTCTCCCTTAATGGGACGTGCTGCAGGAGCCTGGAGGCAGCAGACAGCGGGTCACTCAGGACGCTCCAGGACCAGAACTGGTTCCCAGAACCATGAAGGTCCTACCTGGTGTGCTGGTTGTGCTGCAGAGCCTTGATGCATTTGCCCAGAATGAGCAGCGAGGCGTTGATGTTTCCAGCCTCCTTCAGGTCCTCTCCTTTGTTCTGGGTCCTGGAGCTGCGCTCAGAGCCTGCCAGGTCGCACAGACACAACCTGCGGGACGTTAACACCGTTAGCACAGCAGACGCTCAGAGACGCTGAGGTGGCGCCGGCTACTCACGCGCTGACGGCGTGGACTGGTGGCGGCTCGCCGTCCTCCACTCTCAGGATGCGGATGGAGAAGATGCTGTGGCTGCAGCAGAAGCTCAGACTTGGAGCCCAGCAGGACCAGAACCTGCAGCCCCATAAATACAGATAACCCCCATAAACACATTTAATAATGGAGCTTTTATTAAAACTAAATTTGTTCCATAAAGAAATGTGATTTTTAGCACTAAACTACACACAGTAACATTTGATTTTATTTTTCAATGTAGTGACATTTATTAATGACTTTCTCAGTACTTGATAGTTTTAGAACATAACATAAAAGTATATGGCATTTGACATTTTAAAAGTTTTAAGCCCCCCTGAACATGAGAAAATCCTCGTTATTCGATGCTGTAGCGCACATATTCCCTAGTTACTGGAGGAAAATAGGGAGTACCAATATGGCGGCTGGTGGCTTCACAGCGACTCGTTCTAACAGCGGCTATTAGCACTCCAGTGTATAATAGAGATCAGTGATCAAAACCGACTCATACAAAAAAAAAAACAACCTGCATAGAGCAGCAGCTTTTACATTTATCTCTTTCTCTTTTTATACATTTACCCAAATCAACTGTACAGTATTTATCCTCTTTTTAATCTTAAATCAATGAACGTGAACCATTCAAATTGACAAAGTATCACATAAAGCTATAAAATTAATTTTTAAACAGCCCACACACACAAAATGGAGTATATGAATTATTTAAAATCACATTTCAATCATGTTTGTTAATCATTCATTAAATTACTGTCTCTCAATAACTCAAAAGCACACTGTTGATTGTTTTAGCTCATAAAACCAGCTCGCTTAACTATATAGCATTAGTTGGCATATAGTAATAGTACAAATCACATGCAGCAATAGCTCAATTAACACAGATAATTTACACAAAACACAATTTTTTACATCCTCAATTCACTCATATACCTTCCTCTGTCTCCAGCTGGTTTTAAACATCGTCTCCAAGCATAACAATATAACAAAGATACTTTCTCCATGAAATCAGTGAGCAATCAGCCAGAATCAGCAGTAGTTAGCATGCTATGCTAAGCGCTAATCATCATTACTCACCGCAGTTTTCACTCGACAAAACACAACAACACGGTGATGTCCCGCAACCAGAAACCCTCCTGGCAGGTGCAGATAATCTCCTAGGATCAATAACTCAAGATATAACACAGTTTTAATCAGTATTTACTTAGTAACTAGTTATATTGACGCCTCCTGTTCTAACTCTCTCTAAACTGCAGTAACGGCATCAGCGCAAAGAGAAAAAAGACAAAAGAAGAAGCGCGTAGAGCTTGTAGTTGTGAATACGCTCCCTGCTGGCAGAAATATGGAACTACAACAGAACAAACTATTGAATATTACAAATAATACAAAATAATATTCTGCCTTTTTTTAGATCACAAGGGAAGTGAGGAAAGCTTTTCCAAATATTCCAGCCATCAGCTTTTCTACATCAAAAAGAACATGGAAAAGGAAAGAGTTGCTCTGGGTGAACAAATACTGACGGCATCAGGTAGGACCAGGCAGGGATTTTATGGCTAAATATTGCCATGTAGAGCTAATATATAGAATATGCAACTAGAGTATATTGCAAAGTGGTAAACCTTGTTTCAGTGTCTAAGCTCTGTTTAGGGAGATGCTACAAAATCTGCTGGCCACGCCCACATTAAGACATTTATGTCATGTGGAATATGAAACGCATGGAAGTGATAAAAGCCGACTATTTGATGACATTTATAGTTACATAGAGACAAAGAAAAAGAAACTTCATGTCCTGTTAAATCCCCAAAGAATGTTTTTTAGCCTGTGGAACAAGCAGTGATCAGGTAATGCTCCACAATAACCACACTAAAATGTTTTCACATCAATTAGATTTTATTTCTATAGCGCCAGTTCACAACACGTCATCTCAAGGCTCTTTACAAAGTCACATTCAATCAGATCCTAAAAAGTAGCTCTCAGTGTTTCCAGTCCCGAGTGCATGTAGGAGGGAAACATTTGGTACTAAAACGCCTCTCACTGCATGGCAGAAATTGTGGCATTAAGCACATCTGTGGTCAGAAGCTTTGGGCATTACGCCATCCAGTTGAGTCCCAACAGAAACAGTTTATGAAACATGGAACCTGGCAACTTCTCCCCTTCATGATACGCCTTCACTCAAGGCTTTGGATGCAAGCATAGAGACATATGCAGCAGCTTCTTCTTATTATTTGATTATTATTCTGCTTCCACACAAACATGAGTGTCAGCCGCATCTTGGCTGAAGGAAGAATGATGAGGGCGGACTGCAACAAGTTTGGAGTTAACACGGTGAAATCTAGCCAGAGTTGAACTAAACTGGAGCATTAGAAGACAAAAGGGCAGCAAGAGAGAGCAACGGCAACGACATAAAGCAACTGGAATCATTCTAGAGCTCCGTATACGCATGAGGTGTTCACTGTCAACATCTGGTTGAAATCACTAAGGTAGTTGAAAAGATGGCCCAGACAAAAAAGAATTTAAAAGGTGCACCAAGAGGTAAAAAGCTATTTATTCAAGGATTCACAGCACACCTTCATAAATATGAAACCATTTACTATTTACATAAACTGCATTTATTTCACATTTCAAACACACATCACTGTCACGTTTAACTCTTTCAAAGAATGTCAAGAATCTTCTTCAGAATGAGCAGAGCTTAAAATGTTGGTCTCTATGTAGTAATAAAGATTCTCTGCATGTGTAACAAAGGCAGGTTTTTAGGTTGGCCCTGAAGTGTTAAGCTTTACTGTAAATGTCCCAGCAATAGGTTGGATGATGTGGGCAGAGAAAAACAGCGTAGCTGCATCCCTGTTGCCTTGCTGGCCACATCTAGCTTCAGCAGATCATTTGGTTTTCACAAACTCTGTCACACTTCATTGGGATTGTCTGCAAACTGCATTGCTTCATTATAAATATGATCTGGATGTTGACAGATAACAATGATCCTGTAGTTTAACACATAGCAGCGACAGAAAAGGATGGAAGCTTGTTTTCTATGAAGATGTGGTAGTGTGACCTCTGAACATGGAGCTGATCTTAGTGGATGGAACACATGGAACCATAAAGGTGATGTTACCTATTTTCTGCCATTGTAGACTTTGATTCATGGAACAACTGCTCCTTGTGTTCTATGGTAAAAGCAGCCAGAGCCTCCAGTTACAAACTGGCTGAGTAAATGTATTGTTTGCAGCTGATTTTCTGTCGTTTAGTAACTGAATCCTCAGCATGTGGAGCATTTCATGGTGTCATAATGGACGTGTGATCATGCTATATTCAGCTAATCCTCAGCAGGATCTGCAACATGAAAACAGTAGACGGCTTTCAGATTGTCTGCAGGTAACTAAATGCCAGCTTAGTCAGCTACTAAGTCAGATGAAGGCCTGATTGCTCACTCGCATTAGCATTTGTAATTATTTAGTCATTTGTATACCTGTACCTCAGTAACAATGCTTATTCAGAACGTTGTGAATCTGTGAACTGACTTAGTTTTAGAGCTTAAAGTAAAAATACAGGTCTAACAGTCATTGAGGGAAAGCAGATCATCAAGGCTTTTAAAATGAAAAAATAATAATATTACCTTTAATTGGATGTTATTGGATGTACTGTTTTAGTGGAATATGTGAAATGAAGCCATTTGTGTTCACATGTTTTATGTGCCATTGTTATAGATATATCAGTATTTAGAATACACTGTAAAAAAGATAATGATGATAATGATGATGTGGTGAGGGAAAATCCCCAGGGATTACTTCAGGAGAGTTTCCTATGAACATATTACTGAGATAACTTCATCAAAGAAGCAGCTGTGACTTTTAAAAGTAATTTCTCTGTGTTCCAAAGGTAGTAAAGTGACAACTTATCATGATTAGTGTTGGCATATCTATAAATAGTTAATAATTCATCTTTATTTTAACATACATTCCAATAAAATCTGTTCTCGTCATTCAATCCCTTAGGGAGCAGTGAGCAGCTATCACAGCATCCAGGGAGAAATCTGGGGTTAAGGGTCTTGCTCAGGGACCCAGAGTGGCAGTCTGTGGGAGTTGAACCCAGAACCTCTGGAACACAATGCTCTAACCACTAGGCCTCCACTCCCCCAATATGACAAAATATCCTTCAACATTTAACAGAACTACCATCCAGTGACTGAGCTCATCAACTCTGGAGGCAACAACCTTTCCAGGACATCTATTAAACAGACGCTCCACCTCCAGAACCTTTAGAACCATTAGAACCATTAGAACCTTTAGAACCTTTAGAACCTTTAGAACCGAGGCTCAACAACATCCTTTCTCCCACTGCTTTGACCACTAGGTGGCGTCTGTGTCACATCAGTGAGTTTCCTGCAGAAAAGTGCAGTTTGCTCCTTGTCCTTTACAAAATAAAAATAATGCTTTCCTTTTCACATTGTCCCTGAGTCCTCTTGCATTCAGAGAAATAAAAGACAGATTTGTTTTAAGCATCAGCAACGCTGTTTGAACAATAACAGCTTAAGAAAATATCAGAACACACCAGAAAACAGCTGTTGTGAAAAAGTAAAGCTAATAACTTTGTTCCTATTTTAGGTAGAAAAGGAATAGGGTGTATATCCCTCTAGTTTCTAAACAACAACAAATGACAGCCTTATTGTAAAACTATCTTCAGCAGCATGTTTAGAAAACACCTTTAAATCTTTTAGTCCTTGGCATAAATGGGTCGCCCGTTTATGGATCCTAACGGGCCGTGGTAGAAGGCCCGGTCCCCTGCCTTCCTCGCCTGAAGAATCTGGGGCCACAGTTTCTCTCTCCAGCCGCTCCTCCTTCATCAGATCTTCTGGAAAACGGACACCAGTGGACTCCCAAAGCGGAGACGTTTTAGTCATTTTCCTTTTGCCGTCTCTATGCTGCCGTTTGGTAAACTGTAGAATAATCTGGCGGGTTGGCTTCTCCTCCTTCTTCCCCAGCCCATGAACCGTATCAACGTATTCATCCATCCTCTCAGCCCATTCTGCAACAATCTTCCCCAGGAGGTGAACCACGTCCTGCTGAATGTTTTCCCCCATCGTCTCCTTCATCCCTCTGATCCTCAGCTTCCATCTTGGTTCAGAACCATCCAGTTCTCTCCAGTTAACTTGGAGCTCATTGACTTCCTTTGGTAGAACTGACACCTCCGACTCCATAACAGCCATCTTCTCCTTACAATCTTTCACTTCAGCAGCATTAAACTCTAGAGCCTTGGCCAGACTACTGATCATGACCGTGTTTTGGCTCAGCTTTGTCTTCATGTCGGCCATCTTTTCATCCTGAGGGTCAAATCTCAGGTGGAAAGCTTGAATGGCTTCCAGTAGATTCTCCATTGTTGTGTTTTGTGTCGTTATTTTGTGAGCATGAGCTCCTTGGAAGGAGTTTGAATCAATTCTGCCGTATGGTGGAGAACACGATTCCCTCCTCCGCCTCTTCCAGTCTCCATGTCTGATGCATAGTCATGGTCCTTGTAGCTGAGCTTTTCTCTTTCTTTGTGTCTTCTTCTGGGCTTTGGCTCTTTTCTTGCTTTCTTTGTACCTAAGTCATGATCAGGTTAGTAAAGGTTTAGCAGAGGTGAAGAAAGTCAGACGACATTAACTAGAGGCACATTCCACAGCAGCTCTAACAAACCCTTCTGTCCAGGCGGCCATCTTGTCTCTGTCTCTGTTAGCAGACTTTCAGACTTCCAGCAGCTCATTATCTGGGTCAGGTGTTCAGCTGCAGGGAGGAGACGGGAGTGTCTGGACGCTGCTGCAGGAACAACTGAGACAGTTTGGCCAGATGTCAACGGCTCAGTTTATATAGATTCTTTAAATCTGGATCTTTAAATAGTTCATTTTTGATTGATTATATCAAGACATCAATTATTTCTTCTTTCTTTCACAATTTCTTCTCAGCTTTTGTGTTTTTTTTTGGCAGAATTGGGACATTTAGTCAAAAACAGTTCTAGTTGGAGACACCTTTGGTTCTGAACTTGTTCTGGGAGCACAGACTGCCTCTCTAATCTTCTTTGGGTTCTTGCTGACCTGAAGAACAGTTCTGGACCTCATGGAGGAGTCCACTCCGTGTCTCCAGAACCGCTTCTCTTCCACTGACTGGGATGGTTTTAAACATCTCACTGTGGATCTTGGTGAAGGGACAGAAACCGGATCTGCAGACGTCTGGTTCTGTGAGGAGATGGTCTTCCTCCAGGAATCCATCCTCACTTCTCCAAATAATGAAGTTTGGCTCACCAAACGGGTCAGAACCACAATGACCAGAGAAATCTCTGTTTCATCCAGGAGGACATGACGCTCTACAGGGAACTGTGGAAAAGGGCCAAAAGGAGCTTCACCTTCCAAAGTCCAGATATGAGGACAAAGCTGAGTGTTTGCTGAACACCAACAAGTCCGGTTCTGGATGGGATGGTGAGAAGAACATGATGGAGATGCAGCCAAAGAACCAGAACCACTCCTTGAATGGGAGAATCAATCTGAACCTTTCTAACGTCTTCAATGTTCAATGAATCATTTTAATGTTCATTATTCTGATGAGGAGATGTTTGTTTTCCTAAACTTTGATTTGGACCCTGAACAGAACCGGTCCATTAATAAGTGTATAGAGCTGGAACCTTTCCAAGGAGTCAAAGAAAGGAAAAGTCCTGGTCCAGATGGGACCCGAGGAAATGTGTGGAAAATGGTTCTTTGTAGCTAGCAGACATTTTTAGTTGGACCTTTCAGTCGGCTTTGCAGCAGAACCTGGTCCAGTTCAGAAGAAGAAGAAATCTTTATTTGAAGTTACAATTTTACATCACAATGAAATCTGTCTTCTGCATTTAACCATCCCTTAGGGAGCAGCGGGCAGCTTCTCCAGAACCCAGGGAACCATCGGGGGTTAAGGGTATTGCTCAGGTTTGCTCCAGGTTCTAGCAGCCTCATCAGAACCAAGAGTTCTGCTCTAACTACTGGGCCACCACTCCCCCTCAGTAATTGTTCCCTGAGCTAAGATCTAAAGCTCAGAGACACTCGCTGTCTTCAGTCCAGAACCTCTCACCTCTCTGGTTCTGAAGGCATTAGAAAAGCTGCTGAAGGAGGACCTGATGGAACCGGGTCAGGACAGTTTGGACCTCCTGCAGTTTGCTTCCAGGACGGGTCGAGGACTGGATGGTGAGACAGGGACACTTTGAAAGCTGCTCTGAAACATCTGGAGGAAGCAGAGGACCTTGTTGGTTCCCTTTTTATGGACTTCTCTTCTGCTTTTAATCCCATCCAGCTCCACATTTTAGCAGACAGCTTCCAGAACCTCTAGAACTTGGACTCTGTTCTGATCTGGTGGCTGATGGACTTTTTAACTCTGAGACTTTTTAACAGTGGTTTCTCCTCTGTTCTTTGTTTTCTACACTAATGATGTTCAAAGCCATGGCAGAGGCTGCTACATTATTGGACCTGCAGGAGGTTCTGTCCTTGTGTCCGTTCCCAGCAGTGATCCATCAGAACCGGGTCTCCTGGTGGAGGAAGGTGTCAGATGGAGCAGTTCCTCCTTTTTAAACATCAATGTGGTGAAAACTAAAGAGCTGTGAGTGATGTGAGGAAGAAGCCGACTGTCCTCCTCTGTTTTCAGGAAGAATGCGTCTGTTGAAGGAGTGAAGCTGGAGAAACACCTCTGGACCCAGACGGACAGAACCTCTGAAGCCCACATTGGTGCTGTGTGCAGAAAGCAGCGTGCACACAAAGCAGCAAGCAGAAGCTGCAGCACTCTGACTGGGAGCTGCCTTGTTTTAATGTGGACCTGATCTGAATGAATCTGCTGGAAGGTTTTCTCTGAGCTGCCGGCACGGCTCACTTCCTGTTAAACACCAGAACCAGCTGCAGGCTGAAGATGTGCAGCTAAACTACTGGATCATTCAGGACGCAGCTACACACTGCCACCATGGAGAAGCAGCCGCTTCCAGCAGCTCTCAGCGTTCTGCAGGAGAACCAGCAGATGAAGCTGGTGTTTAGTGACTGTTGTTTTCTGTCCTGATGTCTTCCTGGCAGCTGCAAACCAAACTGCTCCTTGAAGAGAAGAAAGAAACTTTGAACCTTGAAGCTTCCAGGAACTCCACTGCTGCTCCTGCTGCTGCCCCGCCCTCCTACCTGTCCCACCTCCATCACAGCTGAAGCTCCGCCTCCTTCCAGGTAGCAGCTCACCTGTGTCTCAGTGGTTCAGATCTTGTTCTTCAGCACTTTGGACCGTCTGAACAAACTGTATATAACTGGATATAAATAGGTTTAATAGAAATTGGCGTATATTCCTCTGAATTACGTAGACAAAATTGAAGATGCATGAAATCCTCAAATGTATACTTTAGCAATTGAGTAAGTATACATTTAACCACTGGGTAAAAGCCTTATACTGTGTTTTCTGTGTTTGTTTTCAGATGAGACAGGGATGGGCTGTGACAGAGAGAGTTCCAAAATTATCCAGCCAGGCTTTGATAATGATTTTGTTCCACCACACTGAGAGAGTCCAGCATCATCCACTCTGCTGGTAAACAGTCAGCACAGTGGACTTCCTGAAGATGATCCAGTTCTGACCAATCAGCTGTCTGATCGTCCATGCTGCTCAATAGTACTGAGAGGACCGCTTCAGGTGAAGAACAGGATCTTTCCAAGAAAGGGAGACAAGCGCAGATTCACTTCCTGCTATTATTTCATTTAAATGAAAAACGGAGAACAGATAACCAGATTATGACTTGTCTACTGGAAAAAGGGACAAAAGATACAGAGAGGAAAACAACAAGAATAGGAATAAGAAGAGAGGGACAAAAGGTAGAAAAAATAATTTATGTCTATTCTATAAAAATTTCTGTATCTGTATAATGGGTCTGTTTTATGTGTTGTGTTCACAATTCAGAGGGCCCCATCCCTTTCTTTGCCTAGGGCCCTAAATTTCCTAAATCCACCTCTGTTGCCGCTGTTTAGGCCTCTGGGTTAACTGTTTTGAAAAAAAATGGATTTTGAGTTGACTGCTGCGTCAAAGCAACCAATAAAAACTCTAGTAGGAGAGTAAAGTAAGAACAAGAAGAGAAAAAAAGAAAGAGAAGAGGTGAAAGAAAGAAGAGATAAAAGAGAAAGAATGATAAAATGTCTTCCGTCTGCTTCATCATCTGGAAAGAGAGATGTAAAAAAAGAAAAGTTCTGATGTGTTTCTGTCAAGAAGACATAATTCAGTTTGTTAAAGTCATTTAGATGCTGTAATGATTGTGGAGGCTCAGGAGACATCAGCAGGTTCTCAGAGGTGGAGATAGATGGTGCTGGTCTCCATCAGGAGGGATGATTGGTGAGCTGTTGGTCAGCCTGTCAACAATAGCAAACAAAGTTCTGCTATTATTAGTGTTTTTATTGCTGAGATCAGAGAAATAGAACTGCCTCGCTGGTTTTAACTCCACAAACTCACATCATGATGGTAAGATCTGTTTCACTTCAATCATTTCTCTGACTGATCAACACTCTGTAGACATGAAGTTTTCTGCATCACTGATGAGGAACCTTCAGGACATCTGAGAACAAGAACAAGGCAGAAACATGGAACTTATTCATGATTATGTGTTTATGAATCATAACACAGATTAAAATAATTCAGGTTAACATTATTCCAGTACAGTGACTACATGTGGGGATAATAGCTCATCACATGTGGGCCAGAAAAATGTCCAACAGTGAAGCAAAGAATTTGGTTTAATAGTGAGGAACACATTTAGACTGATGTTCTAGGCTGAGCAGAAGAACGTCAGAGTTTCTCATGGAGATCCTGCAGGGAGCAGCTTGTCTTCTCAGTCTGTTCCTCAGAGTCAGACTGGTCCCTCTTTCTGGAGAAAAGAACCAGAGTTTCTCTGAATTCACTGTTAGCAGACAGTTAAACTGAGTTTTTACATCACCTGCTTTCTAGGTAGCACCAGGTTCTTCAGCAGAACAGCAGAGATGAGTCTGAGAACCAGAAGGCAGTCAGATCTGAACTCCTCCCACTAACCTACCTGTCCTGCCTCCATCACAGCTGAAGCTCCGCCTCCTTCCAGGTAGCAGCTCACCTGTGTCTCAGTGGTTCACATCTTGTTCTTCAGCACTTTGGAGCGTCTGAACAAACTGTAAGTTTGCTTTGTTTCCTACCAGAACTTTGTCTTGAGGAACTTTCCTCTTTGTTTCTGCTCTCTGATGCCTGGAGAACATGTTCACTTCTGATTTCAGCACAAAGTTTCATCTCTGCTGTCTGAAGACTAATCTACTGGAAGAAATGTATAGTTTGGCTTAATGTGAATTATTTGAGTGCTAGATTCAAAAATAATTCACTGTTTGTTTTTTAATTTTTTTAGTTCCTGGTTCTAAACCGTCGTCTGTAGTTCTATAGCTCCTTTCAGTCTTTCCAGTCAAACTGGAATCACTGCATTCCTTCAACATCATCCTTTAGTTTCTGTTTGTTCCCAAAGTCTGGAAACTAAAACATGTTTCCAGACTTTATGCTTGATTTAGTTTAAGTCTGATTTTTAAGGTAGTAAAATGTGAATAGTTTAATCTTCTTTATTAAACTTCCCAGCAGCTAAAATCTAACACGTCTGTTTATAGTTCCTTCTCCAAAGTCCTCTGAAAACTAACCATTAATAATGAATCTGATGCTTTGAGCTCTGATGATCCTCTGCTGCATAAACCATCAGCTGAAATGGTTTCATGTGTTGAACTGAGTTAATGTGATGGACTGAAGCTTCCAGTCAGAGTGAATCAGTGTCAGTGGATGAAATGTTGCTCCATGGCTCCATCTAGTGGACTGATAGTAGAAGTACAGCAGCTGATGGCAGCTTCCTCTGCCTCTCACTGCTGTCTGACTGCATTCAACTGACACTGATATGAAGCAGAGAAGAAGAGCCAATCAGAGGAGGAGCAGCTGATCTTTTTCCAGCACTAATGATGTAAAGGATGATCAGAGTTGATGTGCAGATGAATGATGTGTGTTTCCTCTGCAGGTGAAGGTAGAAAGTGTGTGTGAGCTGATGTGGATGTGAATTCAGCAGCATGGATCAGTGTGAGGACAGAGAGGAGGGAGTCCCTCCCTCTAAAACCACTCTGTGTGGGGAAGCTGAGAGCCAGAGCCTCGCTCAGAGGTGAGATCAGCATCTCTAAGTGTCCAGAGCCCTTTTCACACAGCGTTCTCACTATATCAGGCCAGAAGAGACCAAGTGGTCCTGAAGCTGCTGCTGTTCCTCTTTGCTGCTTCATCCAGACTGAACAGAGCAGCTCAGCATGGTACCAGTGGGTTCTGACAAACAGCAAGTCAGTGTTGCACAACCAGCTGGTCCATCTATGGAGGTATTAAAACAAGTATTCTTCTTACAGAATGCTTGAGAGACTAAAATGCAAACATCAAGCAGAACCAGAACCAGAACCCAGCTGTGTGTCCTTTAAGAGCGACAGGTCAATGGATCACTTCATGGACTTCCGATCTTCAGGACCTGCATCCTCAGAGAGGTGAGCTGTATCTAACTGCTGTAACTGTGGAAACTGAGTCAGTCTGAAATGTTTTTATTCCAACATGTATTTAACGTGAGCTCAGCTCTTTTTCCCACATTTCTATGTTCATATGTGAAGCGGTGTGTGTTGGATGTTCTCCAGAACCACAGCAGTGAAAGTGGAAAGAATGGATGTTGTTGGAGGCGTCCTGGATGCTGCTACATCATGTTTAACAGCTCTGATCTGTTTGATTTTGGGCCTCATTGATTAGTCGCCATCATTAAACACTTTTCTCTGCTTAAAGTCAAAGATTTAGTTTGGACTGGAGCTCACTCTGACTGGTTCTGTTCCATGTTAATGAGCTAACTGGACTGTTTAGTCCCTCTTCCATATTCATAGTGATTGAATCAAATCCAGCTGTTCTGTAGAACCCTGTTCTATTCCTATGCACCATAAAGTTCCTAGAACCTAAAGCTTCTTCATTATGATACAAACATCTTATGATTATTTTTCTTCATATTGAAGTTAATAGTATTTAAATAATTTTTTATTCAGCTTTGAAAAATTAACAGTTTATTCCACTTGGAGTTCAATAGATTTTCTTGACAACGAACCTTTCCCAGAAAACTTTATTATTGAACTTTTCCCTAAAATAACTGATAAATGATTAATTTAACCATAAAGAAAAATAAACACTAAGATAATCCACAACCTCTTAACTGACTTCCCCAAAGTTCCAAACATTCCTGAAGAAAAATACCCAAATTAAATTAGACACTGCTCCTGAACTCTTTGGAGAAGAGGCAAAAGCTTGGTGTCTCTGTAAAGATAACACTTTTTAGTTTTAAACAAAGTCCAGTGTGGTTTTCTGGTAACCAGTTTTTAGTTATTGTAGTTGGAACACACATAAATTGTCCGTTGTTTTGCTCTTGTTTTTTGATTCTGGTGAAAATGTACGTCTAACACCAAAAGCTGGCTTTTACACACAATAATTCACAGAGAGTGCAGTAATATAATGATATTTACACATGCTGTTGCTATGGAGCTTTAAATGTCCTGCCCCACAAGTGATACATCCACATGACGTTAAATTCACTGGTTCTATTTCATCCCTACTGACCGCCAGAGGCGGTGCTTCAAGCACTGAATGATCATTCTTGCGCATGCGCAGGTCAAGTACTAATGACAACAAAGTCACCTGTGACCTGCCGGGGACCCACATGACTCTATATAATCACGTGGCACCCGGCATTCAATCCCTTCGTTCTTCTCGCGCGCAGGTATGGTCGTGCTATCCTAGCTGCTTGTTGCTAGTAGCCTCGTGACGGGGTTTGGTCGGAGCTGCGGGTAAGTTTCGCCCTCCAGGGGCTGCACAAGCTGCTTTCACCTTACCAGGTCTGCGGTCGCCGCGACAACGACTGGTAAGTTTTGTTCTTTTCTCAGCAGTAGTTTACTGCTCGCGTTGTAGGAAACTACTCACGTTGATTTACCACTGTAATTTTGTGGCTCTTTTGACTCACCAGTAGCGCTTCTGCTCTTGTTGAGTTCTCTATAAGTTGGTTTGTCTAACTCACCAGTAGCATTTACTGCTCTCGTTAAGTTCTTCTATAAGTTGGTTTATCTAACTCACCAGTAGCGTTTACTGCTCCCGTTGAGTTCTTCTATAAGTTGGTTTATCTAACTCACCAGTAGCGTTTCTGCTCTCGTTGAGTTCTTCTATAAGTTGGTTTATCTAACTCACCAGTAGCGTTTCTGCTCCCGTTGAGTTCTTCTATAAGTTGGTTTATCTAACTCACCAGTAGCGTTTCTGCTCCCGTTGAGTTCTTCTATAAGTTGGTTTATCTAACTCACCAGTAGCATTTACTGCTCTCGTTGAGTTCTTCTATAAGTTGGTTTATCTAACTCACCAGTAGCGTTGCTGCTCGCGTTGAGTTCTCTATTAGTTAGTTTGTCTGACTCACCAGTAGCGTTTTCTGCTCGCGTTGAGTTCATCCTTCTTTCACTTGTCCCTTCATCACAGTATTATGGCACAACGATTGGTGTGTGTTTTCAACCCGTGTCTCACCTCTTATGAGATTTGGAGTCTCCCTGAGTGATATCTGTTTACCCTGACATTAAGGAATCTGATGGGCTAATGTTAATGAAACCATAATTGCACAGATTTAATGTGCTGTTGGTTTAGTTTGCCCTCCTCCTGCTCCGTGGTTTATATCCATTAATTGAACTCGCTGGTGGCGTTTCTGCTCATGCTGAGTTTGAAACCTCTAAGGGAGTTTTCCTACAACAGGGTCGCCAGTGGCGTTTTCTGCTCGTGGTAACTTCTTGTTGGTGGCGGGCTGACCACGCCTTCAGCATTATGATGCTGGATAATTTGTGCTGCTCGACCTGTCTGGCTCCGCTTCAGCCTGACGAGGGCCATGATTTGTGTTCCTCCTGTCTCGGTGTGGAACATCTCTGGAAGGCGCAGCCTACCGATTGGGCGGGCGCTGTGCCGCATAGTCTGTTGCCACCGGGGAGGACGATGTACAAACGGCTCCCTGTGGCTGCACCTTTGTTGCTGGTGGAGCAAGCCAGATGGACCGATGCAGGGAGGTTGTCCACAAGAGTGGATCATCTCATTTCTGAGCTGGCCCAAATTAAGGCCCTTCTCCAGTCCTTTCAGGCTGGTGGTGATCACAGTGCTGCTTTCCCTCCTGAGCAGGATGAAGTATCAGTCACTGATGCCGATGCTATGGACTCTGGCACCCACTTCTGTGAGGACTTCCTGGAGCTGGGCTCCGGGGCCTGTGGGTCTGACTCCATTGCCTCCCAGGAGGATACGGGGGAGTCTGTGACAGCCGCCATCCGAACGGCTCTCGCCCGCTTACGTATTGATGTTCCTCAGACCCCAGCCTGCAGCTTCCAGTGCCTTTTTTAAGCGCAGTAGATCAGAGACTGCCTTTGTGGTTCCTACTTCAGGGGAGTATACACGGGAGCTACATGCTTGCTGGTCAGACGCCAAAGCGCTTTCGCGTCTGACAACAGATGGCAGGGTGCTGGCAGCTATGCAGGAGGCATCCAGGGCTGACTTAGGGCAGATGCCAGCAGTGGAACCTGGCATTGCCTCTTTTATTATTCCACCCGATGACGTTCCGCAGCCCAATGCTTGTTGTCTGCACCCTCAGTGCAGTATTACTGACGACCTTCTCTGCAAGGCCTATGACTCCAGGGCCTGCATGGGCCGGATTGGGAACTCTTTCTCCCATCTTATGTTGGCCCTGTCTTCCTCCTTGGAAACTGTTTCACCGGACCACGCCACACAAGGCCTGGTTGATGCATCTCTGCAGTCCTTTGCTCTCATGACGAGAGAGCTTGGACGCACATTGTTAATGCTTGCCTCCAGGTCTGGTTGGCGCAGTCGCCACTTACCGATCCTTGTAGGAGAACCCTCCGGGCTCTGCCTGTAGTTCCGGGGGAACTTTTTGGCTCTGTGGCACTGGATGCCTTGGACTGTACTGCTCAGGACTCTAGAACAAGGCAGCAACTGACAGGCCTTCACAGACGTGATCGGCAACCAGTCCGCACTTGGGCAGTTGCAGGTCCTTCACGGAGGCCCTCAGGCCCATCTCCATTCATTGAATCACAGTGTCTGGTACCAGCCCTGACATAATTCCAAAGACCTGCTTCAGGGAATCCGGGCCACAACCCGGTAAAGATACAGGCACTGAACCAAGAAATCTGCACCTTGCTGGCCAAGGATGCTATAGTGCTCGTGGACCCCCTGCGGGATCCAGGGGGCTTTTATTCCATATATATAAGACTGGACGTAGGCCCCATACCATGGGCCTACGTCCAGTCTTGGACCTCAGAGGTCTGAATGTGTAATTACAGGCTGTACTTCTGGCTCTTCAGAGCTTTCTTTCAAGCTTGCAGGGAAGCATGTGCTGCTAAGGTCAGACAACACCACTGTGTGTTTTCACATCAACCACGAAGGGGGGGACCAGGTCAGGGAACCTGTTGTGGTTAACTCAATGGCTGCTGACCTGGGCAGCTCCATATTTGGCCAGCCTGAGAGGAGCCTACATCCCCGGGCCAGAGAACGTGCTAGCAGATTCTCGATCCCGTCAAAAGCCACTTCCAGGAGAGTGGAAGCTTCACCAAGAGGTAGTGGAGTGCATCTGGAAGGTCTTCAGCAGGGCGGACGTGGACAAAATTTGCCTCAAAGGATGCATTTCACTGTCTCATTTGGTTCTTCTTGGACGACAGCAGCCCTCTGAGCCACGATGCGCTGGCACACGATTGGCCCCAGACCCTCCTTTATGCCTTTACACCATTCAGTCTGCTTTTTCAGACTCTCCTAAGGGTATATCAGGAAAGGCACAGGGTGCTGCTGGTAGCCCCCTTCTGGCCAGCGAGAACTTGGTTTCCTCTATTGCACGAGCTCAGCTCTGGCTCACCAATGCACCCTTCCTCCAGGGCAGATCTTTTCTCCCAACTGGGGGGTCAGATTTTGCACCCCAAACTGGACCGGCTCCAGGTCTGGATTTGGCCCCTACAAGGCCGTGGGCCGTGGAGGGCCCACTTTGTCAAAATACACTGGGTCAGTAGGGCGTACAATGGCTAATGCATTGGCGCCGTGCATACGAGCTGTCTATGCTAACAAGTGGGCAGTCTTTGTGACTTGGTGTGGTAATAAAGGACAGGACCCGGTGCAGTGTTCAGCCTTTGACATACTGACTTTCCTGCAGGAATTACCGGATCAGGGACCGTCTCCATCTACCTTAAAAGTGTATGTAGCTGCCATTTCCTGTCGGCACGTCGAGCTGAATGGTTGCACAGTGGGCCGAGACAAGGACGTTGTGCTCTTTATGAGGGGTGCTCGGCGTTTGCATCCACCCAACTGCCCTGTGGCACCGGCATGGGATTTCTCTGGTGCTTAACGCTCTTCAATCCCTCTCATTTGATCCCCTGGCATCAGCAGACCTCAAATGGCTCTCACTGAAGACAGTGTTCCTTTTGGCGATGGTTTCCGCAGAGCATGTGGGTGAATTGCAGGCTCTCGATAGCCGAGCCCTGCTGCCAGTGGAATCTTGATGGCTCAGGTGTTAAACTGTGGCCTGACACAGCATTTATTCCTAAGGTGTCACTGGCGGCAGGCAGTACCCAGCCGTTCCACCTTCCTCGGTTTGACACTGGATGCCCCTCCGAACCACTGTGCTCTGTTCGTGCCCTTGAGATGTTTATATATCAATGCCACGGCATCTTTCTGAAAGACAAATAGCCTTTTTGTTTGCTATACCGCCTCACAGACAGGTCAGGCACATTCTAAGCATCAACTTGCACACTGGATTGTGGATTTGATCTCCAAGGCTTATGCCTTGCAGGACCGGCCACTGCCAGCGGGAGTGAAGTGTCACTTTACATGTCGACATCATTGCTGCCATGACTGGGGTGCCGTGCGGCTTCCTGGAAATCACCTAGAACCTTTACTCGGTTTTACAGGGTGAATATGGCTGTGCCCCATCCCCTTCAAGGGATTCTGGAGCAGCATACATCTACATCACATTAGGTGGATGTTCCTTGAATGTTGCAGATTCCTCGTGACCTTGTTGACATAAGTCATCCAGTGCTTGAAGCACCACCTCTGGCGGTCAGTAGGGATGAAATAGAACGAAAGTTACTACTGTAACTTCGGTTCTATGAATCCCGGATGACCGCCAGAGTGCTTGGTCCCTCGGAATGTCTGCTTTTTACGAGAAGACTGAGGGATTGAACGCCGGGTGCCACGTCATTATATAGAGTCACGTGGATCCCCGGCAGATCACAGGTGACTTTGTTGTCATTAGTACTCGACCTGCGCATGCGCAAGAATGATCATTCAGTGCTTGAAGCACCGCCTCTGGCGGTCATCCGGGATTCATAGAACCATAGTTACAGTAGTAACTTTCGTTATAATCTCCACATGTGGCAATGATCGTCTAACTGACTGGTCTGAGTAACGTACGTCAATCCAGGAGGAGAGAGGGTTTTTAGAAATGAGCTATGGTAAATAACATTAGGTCTGGAGAAACTGTGGATCAACACAGTTGGTCAACAGATGTGTCAATCAAAGGAGAAGGGCCTAGACGGCCGTCTTGGACCAAGAATTTTTAAAATAGAAGTCTACGGTAGGAACTACATGACTTTGAAGTAAAATTACGTTCTGATAGGTCCCTGGTGACCAGTTGCCAGTTCTCTGTAAATATTTTGTCTAAAAATCACTAAACTAAACATAAAGAAAGTAGGCGTGCTGACCAGCACAGCTCCACAGGGTCCAGACCTTTTAGCATCTCAGGATGATTCAGATTTCTCTTTATTTGCTGTTTGCAGTTTAAAAATCAACATTGGAATAGTGATGTAAGCAGCTGAAGTGCACGATTTGACATTTACAGTGACAGAGGAATGGAAAACATAGCTACCCAATCTAACACGACGCGAGGGGCACATAAACATTTTAGACAAATACTAAAACCCTAATAAATAAAATAAAACAAAGAGCCCCAAGTGCTTTTATTGTTCATCATAGAGTCTGTATGTTTAAAATAATCACAGCTTGAGGAAAGAAGCTTTTATTGTGGTGTGATGTCCCACATTTAATCACTCCATAGCTCCTCCCAGAAGGGAGACGTTCAAACAGGTCTCTGGCAGGATGCAGAGGGTCCTTAATGATGCTAAAGCCTGACAGCAGACAGGATGATCCAATCCTGTTACCATGACAAAAAGGGGGCTTTTTAACTCCTTCACTGACCTCAGAGAAAGTGATGGACTCACCTTCCTCCAAGGACTCAGACTCTTCCTCCTCCATGGAAGACATGGTGACAAGATGGAGGAGATCCTTTGAGCGCTACTTCCACCACCCAACAAAATCCTAAATCCAGGTCTGCAGTCCCTCCCAAACCAGACCCAGCTGGGGATGGACCGTTCTGAACCTTTTGGACCCATCAGTTTACAGAACTTCTTCTAAGCAAACTGAAGATCCATTAGTTTCTCCACTGCCACCAGAATCCTCTCTGGGTGACCCTAGAGCAGGAGAAAGTCCAGCCCCTCTGCAGGAGTTTGTTTCCAGAACCCCAGCTGTCCATGGAGGTGAGTCCAAACATCTAGCTGGTACCAGTTAACCTCCTACACCAGTTCTGGTTCCTGACCCACCAGTGAGATGAACCTCCTTATCTCTAGATCCAGTTCATGATCCCAGGAATAATAACACCCAGCTCTCCGTCCTCACCTTTACCCAGATCCTATAAAACCCGACCTCCCTGCAGATGGTGGCCCACATGGAGGGGGTTCTGTAGCTTCACGGAGTCAGGCTAGACCAATAGACTTCTGAACCCCTCCTTACCCCCACCCTGCAGGCCTGGCTCCAGGGAGGTGTCGGATCACTCTTTGTCTGATCCTCTCCTGAGGTCAACATGTCATGAAGACCCGACCAGCCCAGAACACCATGGTACCAGGATCTCAGGAACCAACAGAACAGCTCTTTCTGCTCTTGAAACAAGGCTGGACATTGTTCAGGAGGATCAATGATCAGGAACATGATGGAGGATTGGATCGGTTCTGATGGGAACCATTTGGAACATCAAGTTTATGAACCGTCTGGTTCTGTTGTGTCTCACAGCTCTTTATTTTGTTATCAGTTGTATTTAAAAATAAAATAAAACTCTCAAACTATTTCTGACAGGATTCCTAAGGCACTGACACATAAATATCATCCAGAACCAGAACCCAGCTGTGTGTCCTTTAAAAGCAACAGGTCAAAGGATGACTTTATTGACTTCAAATCTTCAGGACTTCCATCCTCAGAGAGGTGAGCTGTATCTAACTGCTGTAACTGTGGAAACTGAGTCAGTGTGAAATGTTTTTATTCCAACATGTGTTTAACGTGAGCTCAGCTCTTTTTCCCACATTTCTATGTTCATATGTGAAGCGGTGTGTGTTGGATGTTCTCCAGAACCACAGCAGTGAAAGTGGAAAGAATGGATGTTGTTGGAGGCGTCCTGGATGCTGCTACATCATGTTTAACAGCTCTGATCTGTTTGCTTTTGGGCCTCATTGATTAGTCGCCATCATTAAACACTTTTCTCTGCTTAAAGTCAAAGATTTAGTTTGGACTGGAGCTCACTCTGATTGGTTCTGTTCCATGTTAATGAGCTAACTGGACTGTTTAGTCCCTCTCCCATATTCATAGTGATTGAATCAAATCCAACATGGAACCAACTGGACTTTCTTTCTTCGTTCCTGAACCGTTTTGTCATCGTATCTGAAAGTCTTCCTCAGTTTTAGTGACTGAAGAGTTTCAGTTCTTCTCAGCTGGAGCTGGAACAATCACTGGGATCAGAACCAGAGACTTGGTGTTGTTCCCTCACAGGAGTTTAGAGCTGCAGCTGTTCTTCAGCTCTTAAATATCTCAATGGATTTATTACATTTCAGTTGAGCTTCAGACAAGTTAGCAGAACTGCAGCAACTCATTAAAATGGGTCCAGAAATGCTCTGGTCTAAATGCTTCTCTAGATTTTTCTTCAACAGCTTTATTGTTACTTTGGGAAACTAATAAAATCCTGATTTCACTGCAAGGAATCATGTTGTGATATTTTAGCCAATCACCACCCCTAGTACGGACCGGTCTCCTCAGTCGGGGTCTGAGGTTCTGGAAATGACCCGTTCCATTTCTTTAGAGCCAAGAACAGAAACCCAGTTCCTCCCAGTGAGCTCTCAGATGTTCCAGTTCTATCTGCAGACAGAGGTTTGATCCGTTATCTCCAGAAATCAGCTGCCCTGTTCTGATGAAAACACCTTCATGTCTTCATGTCTGGAGTGTTGATGCTGATCAGGAGGTTCTGCTGCTTCCTGGCTCCATGTCTGACTAACAGTGGATCACATTTCCACGACCCGCTGGTAAATAGCTGGTAGAGTGTTATGGGAGTTCTGAACAGATAACTGACTTCCCTGAGATTTACTGAAGAAGGAGACGTGGAGTGTTACTGTTCCAGTACTTTATTGAGAAACAGAGCAGAGCAACACATGGACAAAGTATTCGCACCGCGCGGCTGCAGCCTAGCGTCTGCCCCTGTTTCTGCCCGACCTCGCTTTCGGCTCTCCCTAATACTGCACCGTGGCCTTGGCAGGAGATAAAGCAAAGACAGCCCATCCTAGACAGTCGTCAGCCATACAGTGTTATGCTGCAGCATTCGGCCTTGCACTCAGTATCAGTGGATTACATACACAGACATCTCGTCTCCTGGCTCTGTGTCCGAGAGGCAACAGGTCACTTTGACTGTAGGGCAAAGATTAATACAACATTCCACCCCTTGATCGCATAGAATATGTATAATCTATGTGATCACCTACAAATCAAAAACAAGATGACTCGTGACATGAACATGCAAGTACAAATCATGTGTGCTGGAACTTCAGTTGTGATTAACATGAATGCTTCGGAGAGTTTTAACACACAAGATCAAAGTTTAGCATTTGCCTACAATTTAGGGTTCCTCTAATTAAAGTAAGGCCTGTTTTAGGTCCTATGCGCACATTATTTTAAAATTACATTAGACTATGGTAAGCTAAACCTGTTCAGTAACCAAGGTCAAATCCGTCTACTCTCACCCCGCCCTGAATACCCCCCTACTCCTTTCTCCACTTACGCCTCCAGTGGACAATAATCCACCACTCCAAACTTACAACACCAGGAGCAAAGGCAGGAGAGGTTCAATGCGGGCAGAGGAAATGCCAGAAAAAGCTACCCCTAGGGGGCAGTAAAAACTGGCAAGCCCCCTCCCAGGGAAATCTGCTCTCGGCCAATCTGAGCCTGAAAACCCTGTATTGAATCTAAGTGTTATCATTACCAGTTAATATTAAAGGATCTTTGGAGCCAATCAGATCCCAGGTCCACCCTAGGGAAAATCAATGGTTGCATAAATCAGTGATCTTTAGTGTGAGAAAACATTCCATTTTCTTTCAGCAGATAGTGAGAACAATTGAGAATCATATTGGGTAAACATTCAAACTCCAATAACAAAAAAATGATTACGCATAACCGAGGTAACACATCAAAACTTAGATCTATGCCTAAATCAAAGTTGACATTAGACCAAAACAACGAATGAAGGGAAAATAGGAAACCCCATCTGACATTATGACTGTGGAATAGCCCCTGATAAAAAAGGATTGAATCAAACAAATCATTGTCAGGAACATTTAAAGAATTAAAATAAAATTCAAGGAACAGTCACCCAAAAGAAAAGTATTCCATGTTAGCAGGTAGTATCATTAACATCACAATCATTATTATCATAATCACCATCGTCATAATCACTCAGATCAGAAATATCATCATTACTAAGATCAGAACTTTCAACTTCTTGGGCATGGTTCTCAAAGGAAACACCTGGTTCTGCATTCGGTTGACCTGTAAAGAAGCTAACTGATACTGCAGAAGTTAACATTCGTTTAACCAGAGGGATTAAGCAGCCCGACAAAACAATCAGCAGGGCAATGACCACTAGGACTGGGGTGAAAATACGAACCAAGATCGACTGCCACCCACTCCCTGTAAGCCATGCCCATCCGTCATATTCAGCTGAGGGAGAATCAGCCTTAACCATGGAGTTAAACAAATCATGCAGGTGTTGCTGGATAGAGGTTATGTTTGATGAAGAGTCTGGGATATAAGTACAGCACTCTGAGTCAATGACTTTACAGACGCCCCCTTGTGTTGCCAGTAACATGTCCAAAGCCATGCGGTTCTGTAAGGAAGTTAATCTTAGAGCCTTCAATTCCGGGGCGTAGCTTTGAAATCCCTCATCCACCAAAGCTGTCAAGTTCTCTAAATCTGCAGCCAGTCTGTTAATGGCTTCAGCATTACTAACAGCACCATACCCAGGGAAAGTTGCTGAGACTATCTCGCGTCCCATTGATATCCTGGTTCCCCTCTTCCTGCGATTCTGGGCACCCACTGGTACAGACGCAACTATCCTAACAGAGGGAATAAGATAAGCCAAATAACAGGCACCACACCAATTACTTGGGAGATACAGGTAGGAACGATGACCACAAACCCATACCATATTAGTAGGACACGGATAACCATCAGGAGATGGAGTATACACCTGGAGGGAAGAAAAGGCACCACCCCTTAAACCCCATTTGGTCAAATTAAAAAGTCTCAGCCATGGTTTCAATGGGTCGTCTGCACATAAAGGTCTTTTATCTGTAAGCGCACAAGAAGCTGGCACAGTATTGTCACAGTTAACTGCATTGCCCAAATTAAAACTGGATCTGACACAGGGAAGAACAAAACACAGGGGTGCTGACCGCATATGTGATGAAACTGAATGGGTCATAACAGAACCCGCAACACTAACATTTGTAGCATTTGAGAAACCATAAGGGAAGCGCACAGAATGATGAGAAAAATTAGTTGCCCAGGGAAAATGTTTCAGGGGTTTAGAAGCCCCCAAGATATGGGACCTGTTACGGGGCGCTGTTGTACAGGCAGAAAAAAATGATAACACAGTGGTGATGTTAACCGGCCATGGTTGGCGTAAAGATGACCCCTGCGTTGCATGCGGCAAACGGGTGCAAACATAACAACTACCATTTGTAACTTTTCGAGCAGTAGTAGCTGCCAATTGCCACCAGAGATTGTCAGTCACGCCATGATGAGCAATAACATGTCGTTTTACCCTTCTTTGCAAATGAGGTGTCTTAAAAGCCTGAGTGATGGTTGGATCAGCTGAATTTAACACAGCAACAGTAGGAATACGCTTAAGGACATTAGAATCATTTTGATCACAAAACCATGTGATTAGTATAAGTAAAAATGCAACCATAAGGCAACATATTGCCAGCTTCTCAGCCGTTCTGAAGAAGGTCATCTTGATGTGCCGTGTAGAATGATGATGTAGAATGATGTAGAATGTAGAATGATGATGAATAAGACGATGGCAACGCGTCGTCCCTCTGTCCTCTTCTCTCCCCTTTTTTTTTTTTTTTTTTCTCTTTTCTTTTTTTTTTTTTTTTTTTTTTTAATCAGTCAGTTCTCTGATATTTAGGGAGCATAAGCAATGAGCAAACAAATCTAGTTCTTGGAACCGCTGTGTTCCACAGATCAGCCGTGTCAAAACAAACTCTGTTGAATCAGTCTCTGGAGACAAGCAACGCAAATCACTGCCCGGAATGTTATTGTGATTCCGTCGGAGCAGTGTTCTTCACCCACCTCTTCTTGCTAGGAACCAAACTTGTGGTGGGCCGCAGTCCTCACAGCCAGCTCGGTGGCTCAGGTGGATGATGATGATGCCAGTGTGTGATCTTTCTTGTCCTGCGATCGGTCGGTCTCCCGCGGCGGTGGCACTTTCCTGCAGTGTGATGCGTGGATCCAAGGAACTCGCTGTTCGACCTTCACTGCCGTGTGCGTCGTGAGGAGCACCTGGAATGGACCCAGCCAGCGTTTGGATCTCCAATGCTTCCGGCGGAAGTCCCGAATCAGAACCCAGTCTCCTGGACGGAACGAATGGAGGGCTCTGTCGGCTGCCACAGGCAATGCTTCCTTCACTGTCTGAGAGATTTCAGAAAGCACCTTTGTGAGCCTAATGCAATATGATAACATGTCATCATCACACAAAGAAGTGGAGGGCAAGTAACGGTTTGTAGGTCCAAAGCCCAAGTTTGGCGGCCTTCCAAACAGAATTTCAAATGGACTGAGGTTAACTTTCGCCCTTTTTCTCATCCTCATATAAGTGAGGACAATAGGCAAAGCTTTAGGCCAGGAAAGACCTGTTTCTTCACAGCATTTTGCCAGCTTCAACTTCAAAGTTCCGTTCTCACGTTCAACCGCACCGGAACTCTGGGGATGATACGCGCAGTGTGTCCTTAAGTCACAGCCCAAGAACTTACCCACCTCCGTCACAGCCGCGTTGACAAAGTGGGATCCATTGTCACTTGAAATCCTAGCCGGGATCCCCCAACGAGGAATAATCTCAGTCAAAAGGGCTTTTGTGACAGCATGGCTGTCAGCCTTTTTAGAAGCGAAAGCCTCAGTCCATTTACTGAACATATCCACGATGACAAGGACAAACTTCTTACCTTCAGAAGGAGTCAGTTCAATGAAGTCCATCATGATGTGGTCAAATGGCTTACCAGGAGGAGGGTGTGCACCTAGAGTCCTCTGAGGGGCACGCCCTGCATTGAATGAACAGCAGATCATGCATGATTGACAAAACTTTTTTGCATAAAAGCTGAAGCCTCTAGTGAACCACTGAGATTTTAAAGCAGCTGCCATGCTGATGTATGAGGAATGGTCTAAGCCATGGGTTAGCTTTGCAAAGTGTGGGAAGAAGTGTTTTGGCAAGCATGGTAACCCATTTGGTCCATACCAAATGTTATTTCTGCACTTCGCTCCAGAAGAAGCCCACAGTCGCCTCTCACCAGCAGATGCAAAACTCTGCATCGCACTCAAGTCTGTGAGTGAAGAAGAACATGGGGGTGTACCCTCCTCCTTGCCCTCAGAGGAGAAGAAGGCAGTGTACAGAGGAGCTTTCCCAGCCGCACGCTTCGCAGCTGCATCGGCCCTCCTGTTCCCCTGCGAGATAACGTCACCAGACGAGGAGTGAGCTGCGCACCGGCACACTGAAATGACCTTGGGCAACAAGATGGCCTCTAACAAGTGTGCAACCTGCTTAGAGTTCAGAATTGGCTTTCCATTCGATTTCAAGAACTTCCTATGTTTCCATAGGGCACCAAAGTCATGAACCACACCAAATCCGTACCGGGAATCCGTAAAGATGTTTACCGTCTTCCCCTTTGCCAACTTGCAGGCCTCAGTCAGAGCCACCAGTTCAGCTGCTTGCGCTGAAAAGTGTTTAGGAAGAGACCCCGAACACAGGGTCTCATGTGATGAGCAAACAGCGAATCCCACCCGATTCACACCAGTGATACGATCCCTGTAAGCCGAACCATCAACAAACAACTGCAAATCTGGGTTCTCCACTGGAACATCAGAAAGATCAGGTCGTGGTGTGCAAACTTCCTCCAGCACCGACACACAGTTATGCGGATCCCCATCCTCAGGAGTGGGAAGAAGTGTAGCTGGATTTAACACATTGCACCTCTTCACAGTGATGTTTGGCAAGTCCAGCAAGATAGAAGTGTACCTCAGCCAGCGCGCTGCAGAAAGATGTGAAGTCTTTTGTTCTAGAAGAATGATGGCAACGTTGTGAGGCACAAGCACTGTTAGTTCAGAATAGCCCACGATGTCACGTGATGCTAAAACAGCCCGCTCAGCTGCAGCCACTGCCCTAAGACAGCCAGGCAGTCCCGCCGCAACTGGATCCAGTTTCCCAGAATAATAGGCTACCGGTCTCAACTTCCCTCCATGGTCCTGCATGAGGACAGAGGTCATGCATCCATGTTTCTCATCAACAGCCTGAACAAAGGGTTTTTTAGGGTCCGGAAGACCCAAGGTAGGGGCCTGCTGTAAAGCTAATTTAAGCTGAGAAAAAGCAGACTCGGCTTCAGATGTCCAAGTAAGCTTATCAGCAGGTTGAAGATCTTTACCATGCATGATGGCACTCAGAGGAGCTTCCTGCACTGAGTAGTTTGGAACAAAATTTCTGCAGTAAGATGTTATTCCCAAGAAAGACAGAAGCTGCTTCTTCGTGACAGGCTTAGGGATGTTTTGAACTGCAGCCACACGCTTAGGTGATAGAGTCCTGCCCTCTGAAGAGATGTGGTGACCCAAAAAGGTCACTTGAGGCTGCACAAACTGCAGCTTAGATAGAGAGGCTTTGTGTCCCTCAGAATGGAGGTGCTTCAAAAGAGCAACTGTGTCCTCCTCACATTGCTGTTTTGTGGGACTACAGAGAAGAATGTCGTCGACATACTGGACCAGCGTTGTACCTGGACGCAGCTGCAGAGAGTCCAGACTAGCCTTCAGAGCTGCATTGAAGATAGTCGGGCTCTCTGTGTAGCCTTGGACCAAACGCGTGAAAGTGTAAAGTTTCCCTTCGAATTGGAAACCAAACCAGTACTGTGAGTCCTTATGGACTGGCACACTGAAAAAAGGCGTTGGACAAGTCAACGACAGAGAAAAACGCAGCATCCATAGGAATCTGCGACAAGATCGTGGTAGGGTTCGGTAGTACGGGCGTTCGACCAATTACAGCTGAATTCACCCTCTGCAAATCTAGGATGAATCTCCACTCAACTGGCTTGCCCTGGTCTCTCACCTTTTTCACAGGGAATAAAGGCGAGCTCACGGGTGAATTTGGACATTCAATGATCACCCCTTCTTTTAGAAGGGATTCGAAAACAGGTCTGATGCCCTCAACTGCTTCCTGTTTCAGAGGGTACTGTTTCTGACAGGGTCTGTAATCTGATTTAGGGGTTACGATGACTGGTTCACACCCTTTGATGAGACCAACATCATATTTATTCTTTGCCCACAGTTCAGAAGGAACCTGGGACAGCAGAGGATGTGAAGTGACGTCAACTTCTGGAAACAGACCATGAGAAAGGAATGTTTCATTTTCTGGAACTAAATGAACTGTTCTTTGACAGTGAACAGTACCGGTGAAAGGCCTTTTGTAAGCAGATAGTCTCTGTGAAAACAGAATGTTAGGATGTTGTGGTACCACAGTCCAATCACAAATCGTTTGACATTGTGAGACAAAATTTGTTAATTCACTCCATTCCCCTTTAACGGGCTTTGTTAATGGAATGTGTGGAATTCCATTTTCTCTGAAAAATGCTAGCTGTTGAGGTAGCAAATTGATCGCAAGCGCAGCGTATTGGGAACTCCAATACAGTGTGGAAAAGGTTAGTTTCTCAGATGACACCCTGAACCACGCCTCCTCAAAGTCTGCATCTGGGCCTCGTGACGTGTATGCTGTGCAGCTCAGATCAGTGGAGCTCTTAGTCTCTGAGAGAGGATTCACAAGCTGTTTGACTTCCTCCATCAGCTGCCCGCTAAACAGGGAGTTCTGAAATTTCCACTCGTAAGCATAAAGCAAGTTTTGCGGGCTGTATTTCACAGCACTGACCACTGTCCGATCTCCGGTGCTCACCAGAACACCTTCTGGTGTGGAGATCAGCACGATTCCCAACTCAATCATCAAATCTCTTCCCAGCAGATTCACAGGGCACAGAGACGATAGCAGAAAACTGTGTTTAAAAGAACTCCCCTCCGGAGTTACGCAGGTGAGGGGTTTTGTAAACTGCTCTTTTGTCACCTGACCCGAGGCAGACAATGAGAAAACATGGCTCCCACTGAGCCGAGGAGGAATTTCAAACTCCTCTGCTCTGATTACTGATGATGTCGCTCCAGAATCAACCATAAAGGATATTCTGTGTCCATCAACCACCAGTTCCAGAGTTGGAAAAGCCCTATATGCTTCAGATCTTAAGTGAGCATAAGTCGGAACCACCTCCTCAACCCTTTTCTCCAAAGATGGTTCAGTCAAAATGTTACTGTCCACACACTCATTTTCTGCACTTTCAAGACTCCACACAGCCGCAAAAGATTTCAAAGCAGGTACTTCATTGCGAAAAGCAGAGGATTCCAAATGTGTGTGCGTGTTAACATTGTCCAGCGAGTGTGTCTCTGTATCAGGCAGAGAGGCAACACTCGCAGCTGTGTTTGTGTCTGCAAAAGCTTGCAGCCCGTTATCTGCATGTGTGTGTGTGTGTGTGCTCTCAGTGTTGCTATGTGTGGCAGCAGTGTGAGGAAAAGGAGGAGAGGGAAAAGAAAAATCATTTTCAGATCCCCTATGGGGTACATTACCAATCTGTTGACCCCACAAGCGTGACGGCTCGCCCCCCTCCGGCTTACAGCGTCAATCTGCTTCCTGACGCCGCGAAGGGCGGCCCTTACGAACCCGACAGTCCCTCCACCAATGGCCTCTTTTCCCACAGCAATGACAGACATCCTCTTGCCCCGGGTTCCTCTGTTCTGGCCAGGATCTTTCTCGGTTTCTTCCTCCTCTGCCTCTCCCTCCTTGGCCTCTTCCTCCTCTGCCGATGTATTGATACGTGGAGATGGCAGCCAGATGCAGTTCTTTCTCAGTCTTGTCCTTTTTTGTTCTTTTTTGCTCATCCACCAGACTGGCTGCATGTCTGGCGTGTTTCCGGACTTCGGACAGTTTTGGTTCCTCAGCCCACCCCACGTAGGCTGCTTTGAATGCCTCGGCAACTTGTGGGAGAAGTCCTTTAATGACCGAATCACAAACCAGGGTTTCCCAAACTGTGATGTTACCGTCCACCCCCAGTGTGGAAGGTTTTGGCTGTCCACTGTGACGTGTGACACACTCTATCACTCTTTCGATGAAGTCGTCTGTGGACTCGTCAGCCTTCTGCTTGCAGGTGTAGATGCTCGTCATGTTGATTTTTGTGGGGAAAGTTTTCTTAATTTCTTCGGCCAGGCCGTTGACTGCATTCACGAACCCTTAATTGTCCGCATGATCCCAATCTGGGTTAAGAACTCGCAGTCCCATTTCAGGCAGTTTGTTATGAATCTTTGCCAGTTCAGTTGCTCTTAGTTTGCGTGCGAGAACTCTGCGAATCTCAGCACCTGTTGGACGCAGTTCCCTGCAGAAGTCAGTGAAAGCAGTGGCAAACTTCTCACCACACAGGGTGGGATCAGGAAGAGACTTAGCATTCTCTTCAATGTCCTGTGGTGTCCAGGCCCTGAAAACCAGGTCTCGTCCATTCGGGCCCATAACTTCAACCATCGGGGCACTGATGTCCGTGTAGCGGTCAGGAGGTTTGATGTCTTGTCTCAGTTCGTAGGAGCGACCCGCCCCAGCAGCCCCTCTTGGTGTATCGGCCTCAGTCTTTAAGGCTGCCCGCTGCGTGGGGGCCGATGCTGATGCAGATCCCCCCGCCTCAGAAGATGTGTCGTCCGGGTGGCTGCTGCTGCTCACATGCTGGGGTTGTGGTTTGGCTTGTGGTTGCCCTGGGCCAAAGGCGTATGAGTCGAGGTCGTGGTCCATCACGCTTGTGAGGGCGCTCAGATCAGGATACATGGAAGTAGAAGAGAAAGGAGGGTTATTAGACAAATCCTGTTTTTCAGAAGCTTTGTATGGAGGAGGTGTTTTCTCTCTAGTGTGTGCGCGTGTGTGTGTTGCAGAAACGCCAGAGTCATTCTGGACATTAGGGACAGAAGCGGAGGGGACAGAGCAATTGTCTTCACGACCACACACGCTTCCCGTCACATCCAGTCTCCCAGCCAACCGTTTACTATTTTGTTTTCTTTGCCGTCTCTCAGCTTCATCTTTCCAACATTTAAGGCATGCCCGTTGTCTCCGTATTCCCAATATTTCTTTTTGTTTGACTGTCTTCTTTGTTTCTAATTTATTTTCTTGTTCTTTTATTTTGTCTTCAATCCTTTTTAGTATTGCCATATTAAATGACCCCCCTTGTGGGAAATCTGTATGTTTAATCCAATCATTTATGCATGACATGCTTTCGGGCCCATATTTTTTCAGCATGAAATCGAACGTCTCACCCTGGGGCAAGGGTGGGCCCCGAGAACTCTGCCTTTGACCCATTACACTGACTCTTCCGCTTCCGGACTTTTTTATTTTATTTTATTTATTTTATCCTTTGTGTTTTTTATTATTATTTTTTACGTCCTTAGCACGATCGACCAACTAAATGAAAGGCCTCACATCCGATGGTCGCCTTTTTGGTATAATGGTCGGGGTCCCCACTTATCAAAGCTGCAAACGTCTTCGCAACAGTCAAGGACTTAAGCATCCCTGCCGCTTTCATCCACAACAGAAGTGGACAGCCTCTTGCACAAACCCAAGACAAGAGGACTTTAATGGACCAGCTGCAAACTGCTCAGCCGGTCACCTGTTCTCCAGGTGAAAATCACTCTGCCCCTCCTCCCCCCTTGTGGGAAAGTCCGTATTTCAGCTGAAAAAACGTATTCTAATTAAATTTTGAATTTTAGTTTAATGTCAAAGCTTTAAAAAAAAACTGGTCTGTATTTTTGAGTCCTACTTTATTTGCTCCAGAGATTAAACTCATTTAATATTTTATAGGCTTTCTTAATTTCTATTTTGTAGGTTTAAAGTTTTGCAGTATTGGCACTGTTATCTAAAAAAAAAAAATTCAGTATTTTTCTAACAACAATGGGTTGTTTTTTTTTTTTTGTTTTTTTTTTTTGTTTTTTTAAATTTAAGCCTAATTTTCCTTTAAGCAATTGCATTTAAAGAAAATGCTGGAAAGTATCTCTCTTACCGTCTCATGAAAAGAAAGGTTCGAATCTGATCCCGCGCCGACGCTCCAGAGCCGTCCCGAGATCAGGAGCCCCTCCTCATCCATTGAAAATCCGTTCGGGGTAACAGAGGCCGGATAAACTTCTCCGGGCCGGCCAAAGCTGCTCCTGTCCCCGGCCCCCCTGGCCCGCCGGTCGGAGATCTTGTTCGTTGACGCCAAAATTGTTATGGGAGTTCTGAACAGATAACTGACTTCCCTGAGATTTACTGAAGAAGGAGACGTGGAGTGTTACTGTTCCAGTACTTTATTGAGAAACAGAGCAGAGCAACACATGGACAAAGTATTCGCACCGCGCGGCTGCAGCCTAGCGTCTGCCCCTGTTTCTGCCCGACCTCGCTTTCGGCTCTCCCTAATACTGCACCGTGGCCTTGGCAGGAGATAAAGCAAAGACAGCCCATCCTAGACAGTCGTCAGCCATACAGTGTTATGCTGCAGCATTCGGCCTTGCACTCAGTATCAGTGGATTACATACACAGACATCTCGTCTCCTGGCTCTGTGTCCGAGAGGCAACAGGTCACTTTGACTGTAGGGCAAAGATTAATACAACATAGAGCCAGTCTGACCCATCAAGACTTGGTTCCTGTGTGCGTTGTGAGAGCAGTTCAGCAGGGAAGGAAAGCTTCATCATGTGGTTGGTGGAACCAAGCTGAGCTGAAGTGGACCATGAAAGGTTCTGCTGGTTCTTAGTGGATCAGCAGGAACATTAAACATCTCCAACTACCTGGATCCTTTGGTTCTCTGCTCACATCCAGATGTCCTTCATGGACCTTTACCTTCTGATTGTCTCTGTGTGGACAGATATAATGTGAGCTCACTGGCTTCCAGGGACCTACAGGATCCATTTTAAAATACTCACCATCACATCCAGGACAGAACCTTACATGGACACACAGCCACATATCTCAGACCTCCTCCAGGTCCACACCACCTCAGATCTAGTCATCAGAACCTGATGGATGTCCCACACACTGTCCTGAAGACCTGTGTGGACAGAACCTTCACCTCCACTGTCTCCAAGCTCTGGGTCACTGTCCCCACCAGCATCAGATCTGCTGACAGTGTGGACAGTTTGAAGTCCCAGTTCAAGACCCACTTTTTAAAATGTCTACTGGGTGGTTCTGGTGCTTCTGGTCTTCATCCTTTTATCTCATCTTCCTCTTTTTAACTTTTTTGTATCATGTTCATTTGATGCTCAGTTTTTCAGTTTTAAGGACTTTTACTGTGAAGCTCTTGGTGATTTCATCTGTGAAAACTGCTGGATGAATATTTATTTCCTCCTAATTGTTCTGGTTCCTCCACAGAGTGGACCAGCAGAACTCAGAGGTTCCCAGAGGTCCGTCTGCCCGGCAGCATCAAACCCAGCTGGACTCCATATTTATGGTCTGTACATGTACAACAACTACTTTTCCATCGGTTCTGTTCAGTCGTCTCCACGCTGGACTTTGTGGACCATTGGACCGTCAGTCTGTCCAACATGGGTCTGATGTTTGGATCCATGATCTCAGTCTGATGTGTCCTTCATATATTATTCTGTTCCAGCTGCTGGAGGACAACATTGTCACTTTTGTGAAGAAGGAGCTGAAGAAGATCCAGAAGGTTCTGAGTCCAGATGACCCAGACTGCTCAGAGAGTCAGAGAGATGATGAGGAGGTGTTGGAAGGTGAGGATGAAGAGCAGAGGAGGAGCAGCAAAGAGGCACTGATGAAGATCACTGTGAACTTCTTGAGGAGGATGAAGCAGGAGGAGCTGGCTGACCGTCTGCAGAGCAGTAAGAGGATTTCTACAAAGATTTAACCTGATGGATAAATCACACATTTAGTGATGTCTGAAGAGATGGAATCACATTTATTCACATCATCTTTAGAAGATCATTTGGTTTCCTTCCTGATTTCACTTTTTCTGTTCATTTTAGAACATTTAGCTCCAGTTCAACATCAACTTAAATCTGGTCTGAAGGAGAAGTTCCAGTGTGTGTTTGAGGGGATCGCTAAAGCAGGAAGTCCAACCCTTCTGAACCAGATCTACACAGAGCTCTACATCACAGAGGGAGGGACTGGAGAGGTCAATGAGGAACATGAGGTCAGACAGATTGAAACAGCATCCAGGAAACCACACAGACCAGAAACAACCATCAGACAAGAAGACATCTTTAAAGTCCCACCTGGAAGAGATCAACCAATCAGAACAGTGATGACAAAGGGAGTGGCTGGCATTGGGAAAACAGTCTTAACCCAGAAGTTCACTCTGGACTGGGCTGAAGACAAAGCCCACCAGAACATCCACTTCATATTTCCATTCACCTTCAGAGAGCTGAATGTGCTGAAAGAGAAAAAGTTCAGCTTGTTGGACCTTGTTCATCACTTCTTTACTGAAACCAAAGAACTCTGCAGCTTTGAACACTTACAGGTTCTGTTCATCTTTGATGGTCTGGATGAGAGTCGACTTCCTCTGGACTTCCAGAACCAGGAGATCCTGACTGATGCTACAGAGTCCACCTCAGTGGATGTTCTGCTGACAAACCTCATCAGGGGGAAACTGCTTCCCTCTGCTCGCCTCTGGATAACCACACGACCTGCAGCAGCCAATCAGATCCCTCCTGAGTGTGTTGGCATGGTGACAGAGGTCAGAGGGTTCACTGACCCACAGAAGGAGGAGTACTTCAGGAAGAGATTCACAGATGAGGAGCAGGCCAGGAGGATCATCTCCCACATGAAGACATCAAGAAGCCTCCACATCATGTGCCACATCCCAGTCTTCTGCTGGATCACTGCTACGGTTCTGGATGACGTGTTGGAGACCAGAGAGGGAGGAGAGCTGCCCAGCACCCTGACTGAGATGTACATCCACTTCCTGGTGGTTCAGACCAAAGTGAAGAAGGTCAAGTATGATGGAGGAGCTGAAACAGATCCAGACTGGTGTCCAGAGAGCAGGAAGATGATCAAGTCTCTGGGAAAACTGGCTTTTGATCAGCTGCAGAAAGGAAACCTGATCTTCTATGAATCAGACCTGACAGAGTGTGGCATCGATATCAGAGCAGCCTCAGTGTACTCAGGAGTGTTCACACAGATCTTTAGAGAGGAGAGAGGGCTGTACCAGGACAAGGTGTTCTGCTTTGTCCATCTGAGTGTTCAGGAGTTTCTGGCTGCTCTTCATGTTCATCGGACCTTCATAAATCGTGGTCTCAACCTGATGGAAGAAACACAAACATCTAAAAAGTCTTTATTATTTAAACCTAAACTAAACTCTCTTCACCAGAGAGCTGTTGATCAGGCCTTACAGAGTCCAAATGGACACCTGGACTTGTTCCTCCGGTTCCTCCTGGGACTTTCACTGCAGACCAATCAGAGACTCCTACAAGGTCTGCTGACACAGACAGGAAGTAGCTCACAGACCAATCAGGTAACAGTTCAGTACATCAAGAAGAAGATCAGTGAGAATGTGTCTGCAGAGAAAAGCATCAATCTGTTCCACTGTCTGAATGAACTGAAGGATCGTTCTCTAGTGGAGGAGATCCAACAGTCTCTGAGTTCAGGAAGTCTCTCCACAGATAAACTGTCTCCTGCTCAGTGGTCAGCTCTGGGTTTCATCTTAGTGTCATCAGCAGAAGATCTGGATGTGTTTGACCTGAAGAAATACTCTGCTTCAGAGGAGGTTCTCCTGAGGCTGCTGCCAGTGGTTAGAGCCTCCAACAAAGCTCTGTAAGGACACAGATTGTTGCTGCTTTTATTTCTGATAGTGAGAAATCTGATAATGAGGTAAATATTGATTCATGTTGCTTCAGTGTATTTAGAAAGAACCAGTTCACAACAAAAGGCAACATAAAAACGTGTAAAATCAGACAGATCCATCAATCTTTCCAAGGAGAACATTGGTGACTGTAAAGAAATCAACAATATATCTGATGAATTGTTTAATAGCAGATTTTTCTCCATGTCTCCTCAGACTGAGTGGCTGTAACCTCTCAGAGAGAAGCTGTGAAGCTCTGTCCTCAGTTCTCAGCTCCCAGTCCTCCAGTCTCAGAGAACTGGACCTGAGTAACAACCACCTGCAGGATTCAGGAGTGAAGCTTCTTTCTGCTGGACTGGAGAGTCCAAACTGCAGACTGGAAACTCTCAGGTACAAAGTTCTCCATCCTGTTGAAACCAGATTTCTGTCCATTACCTGCTAAAACATGATGGAAATGTTAGTTCAGTGTTAGATTTGTTAACGTTTGTCTGACCTTTATTCCCTATGAATAGAAACCAGACACAGGTTCACCGTATAGGAGAGTGTGGCGTTTACGTCTTCAAGTAACGCTTGCTGGACGACAGTATATTTCTAACGAAAGGTTTATTGAACATAGACACGACCAACTGATGACATGACTCGTACAGACTGCTACTGACTGATTGACTGATGTACATCACGCTGCGTGCATGGAACTCAAGGCTGCGTCACACATGCGCAGTATGCAATATTATGCACTTAAACTTTTACTCTATATGACATCTCCCCCCCTTTTCAAGTATAGTAGGCATTCACTATACAAATATGAACTGTTAGCCTAACTTTAAACTATATGCTTAATCTTGTACACCCACTTTACCTCAGTCAATTTTTAATAAACAAAATCTTCCATATGCCCAACAAAAAACATTCTTACAAAGTTTCTTCTGTTTCGTTTTTTTTCAATGTCTTTTTTTTCAGAACAGTAACTAAGGGTGTGGGTAGACTACCACAGTCCCCTGAGATGAGAAGGGATTTATTCTGCCCTTTTGTTCATCATCTCAACTAAATGGCATACCTGGGGTTTGGTTTAACAGTCCGACCAAACCTGGTGACGACTGGAGTAGGGTGTTCAGGGGAACCAGGGGTGTCAGCAGGAGCACTGGCGGTGGTTAAGCCCTGCTCTGCTGGCTCACACTGTCCATCTTGATCCGTCGGCTGAGGAACATCCATCTGTCGTGGTGATGACAGCGGTTGATCAGCCTGATGTGACGCCGGTTCCATCGTGGGGTGTCGCCTCGCTCCGTCTCCAGTGTAAAGGAACGCGGCGCAGCCTCCTGGCGCTGCACAGCTGCTGGTGTTGTCCAAGCCTTTTCTCCATGGATCTTCAATCTGACTTTATCGTCGATGGAGAGTGGTGGTAGAGGCTTGGCGGAGTACCTGCGGTTGTAGTACTTCTCATATGACTGTTTTGCTTTTGCGTCATTTTTCTTGACAGTCTCTAGATTAGGCCACATTGGCCACAGGCTCTCTTTGAGTACGGGGAGTGATTTCTCGGCCCATTAGCAACTTGGCTGGACCTTGCCTAGTCGGCTCTGTTGGTGTTGCAATGTTTACATGACGCCACGAGCTTCTTCACGTCACTGGCGATGCCCGGTCACCACACAGCGCCGTTGTACCGTTCTCGGCACTTGGTAAGGCCTTGGTGGCCCTCGTGAATCTTCTGCAACATAGAGTCTCTCATACTGCAAGGAATCACGATCTGCTTGCCACGTCGCAGCAATCCATTGGCCTCACTGAGTGAGCCATGGTCTTTGAAGTAGGCGCTTGCTCTGACAGCTACGCTCTTCGAGTGTTCCGGCCACCCCTTTTGGACATACTTGAGGACACACTGGAGCTCGGCATCCGTTCTTGTCTGGTCTTTTATCTGCTCGAGGATCGGCTTCCTCACTCTCAGGTCGTCCTCCACCGAGTCCACGTACGCTTTCACCTCCGCTTCTAGGTCACCTGGGTCGGTCTCCGCCATTGGCTGCCTAGATAGGGCGTCTGCGACGACTAGGTGTTTGCCTGGAACATATTCTGCGACTGGGTTAAACTTCATTAACCTGATAAGCAGGCACTGACAACGAATTGGTGTGGTATCGAGGTCTTTCGAGTTGATTAGAGTTACCAGTGGCTTGTGGGCTGTAAGTAGCTTGTATCTCTCTAAGCCGCAAAGATACTGGTAGAAACGCTCAGAGGCCCACACTCATGCGAGACACTCTTTTTCAATCTGAGCGTATCTCTTCTCGGCGTCAGTCAACGTACGCGAACTGAACGCAACAGGTTTCAGGGGCCCATCATGGCTCTGCAGGAGGACTCCTCCGAGCCCATAACTGCTTGCGTCTGCACTGACGACGGTTGGCTTCGCCGGATCAAAGAACTCCAAGACTGGTACTGTTGAGATTGGCCGTTTCACTTCTGTGAACGCTCTGTCTTGCTGAGGACCCCAGCACCAATCTCGTTCAGTCTTAAGTAGCTCGTTGAGCGGCTGTAACACCGTGGAGAGGTTTGGTGGGTAACGGCCTAAGTAGTTCACCATACCAAGTAGCTGTCTCAGCTCTCTCACGTTCTGAGGTGGTTCCATGGTTGTTATGGCTTTGACCCTCTCTTGGTTAGGGGCTATGCCGTCCTCTGTCACGACTTGTCCCAGGAAGTTCAGCTCCGGTCGGCTAAGCCTGCATTTGTCCTTGTTTAGACGTAGACCTGCAGTGGTGATGGTCTCCATGACTCGCTTTAGCCTCCGGTCGTGAATTTCCTGTGTTTCTCCGCAGACCAAAATGTCGTCCATGTAGACGACTGTCCCTTCATGCCCTTGCAGTAGTTCAGACATCTTTCGCTGAAAGATCTCGGGCGCCGATGTAATCCCAAACGGTAGCTGCTTAAAGCAGTATCTGCCTAGGGGCGTGATGAAGGTGGTTAGACGTGCACTGTTCTCTTCCAGAGGCATTTGCCAGAACCCGCTCTCGGCGTCTAAGCTGGAGAACACGGTACTCTTTGCTAGCTTGGGCATGATGTCATCCAAGGTAGGTAAAATAAACTTCTCACGTTTCACATTTTCATTAAGCTTTTTCAGGTCCACGCAAATTCTTATTTTTCCATTCTTTTTCATGACAGGTACCATAGGCGCGCACCATTCGGTTGGATCAGTAACCTTTTCTATTATGCCCAAAGATTCCATTCTTTTTAACTCCTCTTCAACTCTGGGGTGTAGTGGAATTGGTACTCGCCGTGGCGTGGCGATGCTGTATGGCTCTGCGCCTTCTTTAAGCGTGATTTTCACTGGCTCTCCTTTCAGTGTCCCTAATCCACTGAATGTGCTGATCTCATCTATGTGCTTAATTAGGCCAAGTCTGGTTACCACTGTTCTGCTCAGGAGATTGTCGCCATTAGTTTTGACTACAATTACTCTGAAGCAGCAATTTCGCAGTTGCCCACTGATATTAGCCTTTAATTTAGCCAAAAACTGGCCCCGTGTGGCCACCGTACCACCTGGGCTCTGGAGGGTGTTCTTCACTTCACTGAGCTTGGGCTTGCTCCGTAGTGTTTCGTATGTGACTTTAGACATAATTGAGGTGTCTGCACCGGAATCAATTTTAAATGACACTGGCGTATCTGCTACATCTAGAGTGGTGCTCCATGGTGGCTCATCCTCTGCTAGTGGTGCATCCGTTTGTTTTAGCTCCACCGAGCCCAAGAACACTGTCTCATCATCACCAGCTTCGGTAACCTTTTGCACAGCTTTTGAATAGCACACAGCTGCAAAGTGCCCAATTTTGTTACACTTCATACACTTTTTGCCTTTTGCACTGCACTGCTCGGCCTCCGTATGTTTACGCCCGCATCTCGTGCATGCTCCTCGTTTTGTCCTTTTGTTTACCTTCGCCATCTTGTCGAATTTCTTATGTTCAGTTTTACTCACTGACTTTACATTGTCCACGTGCTCTACGCCGTGCCCCCTGTCTGTATTCTGTGACTTAATCAAGTCACAATGCCTGGCTGTTTCAATGGCAGTCTTCAGTGTTAAATCACTTTTCATTTGCAGTCTTTGTGACACTTGTTTATCCCGAATTCCGATCACTATGCGATCCCGCATTTGTTCCTCTTTTAGTGCTCCAAAGTCACAGTTTTCGGCTAGCTCATACAGTTGCCTTACGAATGCTTCCACACTCTTGCTTGGTTGTTGAGCTCTTGAGTGGAACTTGGCGCGTTCATAGATTACGTTTCGTTTCGGAATGAAATGTTCGTCGAATTTAGCCATTACAACGTCGTAAACATCAGCATCCGTTGCATTAGTAAATGTAAAAGCCTTGAATATGTGCTCTGCCTCCGCTCCTGTGGAATAAATCAATGCATTTACCTGCACATTTTCCTCTTCCTCCGCAAGCAGTGAAGCTATGCGATACCTGCTGAATCGTAGCTTCCAGTCAGGCCATGCTTCGGGCTTTGAGAAGTCAAACTGCTCCGGTGGGGTAAACTTTGCCATGGCGATACACACTTTTTTTATTTTTTTTTGTTACGTCCGACGTTGCACAGCTCCAATCCAGTTGTCTTCTGACACCATGTGGCGTTTACGTCTTCAAGTAACGCTTGCTGGACGACAGTATATTTCTAACGAAAGGTTTATTGAACATAGACACGACCAACTGATGCCATGACTCGTACAGACTGCTACTGACTGATTGACTGACGTACATCACGCTGCATGCATGGAACTCAAGGCTGCGTCACACATGCGCAGTATGCAATATTATGCACTTAAACTTTTACTCTACATGACAGAGAGATTCTCAAATGGTTTATTTTGTGTACACTTTGAAGAATAAAATATATTCAGGAGCCCCATCCCAATAAAATGTGTCAGAATTGTTGCTGTTATAGTTTTCAGTGTTAATGGATTCAATAATAATAATAATGATTATTATTTGTTAAAAGTCAGCAATAAAATTATGGTATAAATAAATTACATAAATGAGATAATAAATAAGTTAATAGTTTAAAATTAGTCCAAGTCAATTAACAGTTAAAAAGGTTTAGGGATTCATGTTTAATCAGAGTGAGACATCCCACCTTTGTCAGATTTGTACGTGAATTACGTGACATAGTGAGTGCTCTTAACTTTAAACTATCTTTGATGTTTTTTTTCCGGGGAAATCAATGTTGCATCAAGTAAGCTAGAAAAAATGTTCATGTTGAAGTTAAATGTGTTCTACACGCTTCCTCCTTAGAAAACATTTGTCTTTGTGAGAATTACTCTGCTCCGAAAGAACTTGAATATGTTTTGAAATTACTTTGGGTAAATAATATGAAAAGATGTCTCACCGATATATTTGTGCTAAAGCTAAGCTAGCTGAGAGTGGAATGTACTGGTGATATTCAGACTTAGGCTGTGTCTCATTCCGCCTACTTCTACACTTCGAACACTTAGTTTTAAGTATATAGTGTAGATAACACAAAAAGTCAGTGCACTGAAGGTACCCGGATGACCCCCTAAAAACGGTCACAAAATGCAGTGTGTAACGATGGACCCTACTTGCACTAAACGGACGCCATCTTGACTACAAAGCGGAAAGGGAGGGGCAAGGGACGTCGGGAAGATGTTCCCATTTTGAAAATAATGATGGACAATTCAGCCAAGACAGCCGGAGCTGCGACACCGCAATCATATAAATGTAAGTGTAGCACCCCAACCCTCAGTAAATACCTAAGTAAAAGGAACTCACCTTTGACTTGAGTGATGGGGTGTTTGGGTTCGATATATTAAGGTAGCTACCACGAAGGTTTACCTGTTTTGTGTGAAACGTTGTTTAGCCTACGACCTTATGAGTAAACACAACACTGTTAGATTAAGCGGTGGCTTTACCCACTACACTATTTTAAAGAACTGACCCCAGACAACTCTTCGAAAAAATAAATGAAATAAGATTTTATTAAACAGTTGTATTTTCAGTTTAACACTGAATATTTATGTTTTTAGTTAACCAACAGCATAACTATCACCAAATTTGGTAAGACCTTGTAGAAAGTCAACACTTGTAATAAAAACAATAGAATTGCCAATATCAAAAAATTTCAAAACTTAAATGGCCTCAGGCCTCTGATCTACCGATTGTTTAACACTTTAGCTGGATTTCTCTGTACTTATCAAACTTCTAACAAATACTAGACTTAGCTGCACTTTAACAAACAATGGGCCCACACACACTCTCACACACGCACACAAAACAATAAAAGTTGCAGGCCTGTGTGCTCCCGGTGCGTTGCGGCAAGCAAATCCTTATCCTATTCGTCGCTCAGCATTCCCACAGTATATTCACTCACGGTCTGGAGTAATTTCTGAAGAAACGGTTCTTGAGGATATGAAGATGACAGTGAACGGCACCAGAAGTAAAGTCCTCCTCAGGAAGCACGAAACAGTCCTTCCCGTTCAGCAATGCAGTCTTCTCCGCTCTCGGCTCACTAGCAGCCCTGGCCCGTTCAACAACGGCGTCTTCTCCGCTCGCGCTCGCTAGCAGTCCTTGCCCGTTCAACAACGGCGTCTTCTCCGCTCGTGCTCACTAGCAGCCCTGGCCCGTTCAACAACGGCGTCTTCTCCGCTCGCGCTCGCTAGCAGTCCTTGCCCGTTCAACAACGGCGTCTTCTCCGCTCGTGCTCGCTAGCAGTCCTTGCCCGTTCAACAACGGCGTCTTCTCCGCTCGCGCTCGCTAGCAGTCCTTGCCTGTTCACAACGGCGTCTTCTCCGCTCGCGGCCCGTTTTCTCCTCCACGTTCTTCCTTCCTTTTTCCTCCCCTCTCTTCTTTCCTTTTTCCTTTTTCCTCCACTCTCTTCTCCCGCTCCGCCTCTCTTCCTCCCCACATCATGCCCAATCACCAACAGTTGACGTTGATTGACATATACAGCAACCAATCAAACGAAAAGCATGGACCATTCACGCAAATCCACATATTCATGTTTGGTTTACACACACCCTTCTTCAACTACTATTCCTTTTAATGTAACTACGTAATCAACTATTTACTCTCTATCATGAATTTATGTTAATTATAACATTTCCCCTTTCACTGCTTTTACCCCTAAATTACTTTCAGTTTATTTGCATTACTACATTATTTCATTAACTAAATGAATTAATTATTTGTATTACAAATTAACTTTAACCCCTGTACTTTTACACCGGGCTACACTCTCCCCCTTCTAAAATATTTGATGTCCTCATCAAACTAAAGTTTAGATAACCTGAATCTGTTGAGACTTACAAGAGGGGTTTAAACTACAATAAAGACATAAGGCCATAGGGTGACACCAAGCTGTTTGGCATGGGTTATGCCTTGAATCTCTGTAAATGCCACTCCCAACCAACACACCACGACTTAGGACAGTCAATGGCTGATTAGAAGGCTTTCCCAGCTCATCATAACTTAGTCTGATTACTGGTCTCTTCATCCGCTTTGAGCATTCCCCTGGAAGCCTATCCTCAGGCACTTCTGCTCCCCCTTCTGAATCCCTGTCCTCATCTAAGTCAGTGATAGGAGGTAGATTGACCTCTGGAATATCAGCTGTCCTTCTTCCTTGCTGAACTTCTTCACGATCTCGGGCCGATGAAGCAACTTGTATTTCATTTGGCTCTTGACTTTGTTGACTTGGAAGAAACTCTGGCTGTGATAACAGCATTTTCCAATCTACAACCAGTGGTCTTGGTGGATCCTCATCCTCCGAATCTGATTCTGAAGAGAGTGGACCGCCTTCATTAGTGTCTGTTATCTGTATGGGATTCTTAACCTGTCTGTGATGCGTCCTGGTCACAGGCCTCTGGGATGCTTCTGGCTCACCATCATCTGCAGGCATTCTCACTAGATAGCCAATGGGTAAGAGGTGATTACGATGCACTGTTTTTGCAGCTCCAGTACCTCTTTCTGGCTTCACTTGGTAGACAGGGAGGTTCGGCATCCTTCCAACTATGACATACGGCATCAACCTCCATTTATTCTTAAGCTTGTGCTTTCCCGTGACACCGAAGTTTCGCAGCAATACACGGTCCCCTTCTTCTAACACTTGTTCTTTCACCAGTCTGTCATGTGCTTTTTTGTTTCTCTGGTGATTCTTGTTAGCAGATTCTGCTGCAAGTTGATAAGCTTTCTGGAGATCGGCTTTCAACTTAGTGACATACTGCTGGTATATCACATCATCCTCATTCTCCTCTGCAACCCCAAAACAGATGTCCACTGGTAAACGTGCTTCCCTCCCAAACATCAACAGATAAGGTGAGTAACCAGTTGCCTCATTTCGAGTGCAATTGTAGGCGTGCACCAAATGACTGATTTTCTGACTCCACTTCTGCTTCTGGTTTGGGTCCAGCGTGCCGAGCATGGACAGAAGAGTGCGGTTAAATCTTTCGGGCTGAGGATCTCCTTGAGGATGGTAAGGGGAAGTCCTGGACTTACGAATGCCTAACATTCTCAGGAGGTCTTTGATCAGTTTGCTCTCAAAATCTCGCCCCTGATCTGAATGGATCCTTCCAGGGAGTCCATAGTGAACAAAGTACTGCTCACACAGAATCTTTGCTACAGTGGCAGCTTTCTGATCTTTTGCCGGAAAGGCTTGGGCATACCTTGTAAAATGATCAGTCACTACAAGAATATTTGCAACTCCCTGTGAATCAGGTTCAAGGGACAGAAAATCAATACACACCAGATCGAGTGGGCCTTTACTGGTTATCTGGTTCAAAGGAGCAGCTCTCTGAGGGGGTGTCTTTCGTGCTACACATCTGCCACAGTTTTTAATGTACTGTCCCACCTCTGCCCCCATCTTTGGCCAGTAGAACCGGTCTCTAATGAGTTCAGTAGTTTTTTCCACACCTAGATGCCCAGACTCATCATGGAGAGATCTGAGTACAATGGATACATACTCACTGGGAAGAACAAGCTGGTGCACTTCTCTACTCGGCGATCTTTCTAGTACTCTGTATAACAGTTCATCGGATATTCGCAACTTGTCTGCCTCTCTCAGCATCAATGCAACTTTGGGATCCTCGTGCTTAACTGAGTGGAATGGGTGCCCTTTCTTGACTGCTTCCTTCACAGGAGAAATCACTGAGTCAGCATCTTGAGCTCTGATAAGATCTTCCCGGCTCATCTGAGTCAGACAACCGAAATCCAGGCGGGTTGGAAATGCGTAACTTTCAGGGATGACATCAGGGGAAACCCCTAACTCTTCAGCGCAGTTGAAGAACTCTCCAACTGGCTTGTCACATCTGATCTGCTTACAAAGAGCTTGGACACTTTCTGGGGAAATGTGCTGCCACTCACCATCATTGTCTGGAAGGGGGTTCCGTGACAGTGAGTCAGCATCAATGTTGCTACTACCTGGCCGGTACTGAAGGGTAAAGTTGTATGTTGAGAGCGCAGCAAGCCACCGATGACCAGTTGCATTAAGCTTGGCTGTCGTGAGGATGTATGTGAGCGGATTATTATCTGTTCTCACAGTAAAACTTGCTCCATACAAATAATCATGAAACTTATCTACCACCGCCCATTTAAGTGCCAGGAATTCAAGCTGATGCACTGGATAGTTCTTCTCTGAGGCACTCAACTTCCTGCTGGCAAAGGCGACGGGCCTCAGCCCTTCTGGGTGTTCTTGGTTGAGCACAGCCCCTAAGCCTTTAAAACTAGCGTCTACGTGTAATACGTAGGGCTTTGCTGGATCAGCGAATGCCAGGACAGGTGCATTGGTGAGGCAGTTAATTATCTGTTTGAACGCCTCTGTGCATGACTGATCCCACCGGTCCCCAAAGGGTTCACTCATTTTGTAGTAAGTCTTGTCTGGTACCTTGGTTACTTTTCTCTTCTTCTGGGTTGGTGGGTAACCCTTACAGAGTTCAGTAAGAGGTCTGACTATGATGGAGTAGTTCCTTATGAAGTGGCGGTAGTACCCACAGAATCCTAAGAAAGACTGCAATGATGGAAGATCAGTGGGCTGTTTCCAGTGGGCTACCGCTGCCACCTTGGCTGGGTCTGTGGATATGCCATGTTCTGACACGATGTGGCCTACATAGATAACTTGTGGCCTACAGAACTGGCATTTGTCTATTGACAGCTTCAAACCAGTCTCTTCCAGTCTGTCAATCACCTTGAGGAGTCTTTGTTCATGTTCTTCCAAAGTTTTCCCAAATACTATCAGGTCGTCCAAGTACACTATGACCTCTAGCATGTGCATGTCCCCGATTGCCTTCTCCATAAGTCTTTGAAAGGTTGCAGGGGCCCCTGTGATCCCCTGTGGCATCCTTTCAAACTGATAAAACCCCAATGGACATATAAAGGCAGTTTTCTCCTTATCCTCCTCTGCCATTGGGATCTGATAGTAACCGCTGCTCAAGTCCAACACTGAAAACCACTTGCTTCCAGCTAGGCAGTCCAGTGCATCATCGATACGGGGTACAGTGTACTGATCAGGTATCGTCCTTCGGTTCAATGTTCGATAGTCGACACACATGCAAAGTTTTCCAGATTTCTTTCGTGCCAGAACAATGGGTGACGCATATGGACTTCTCGATTCCTTTATTATCCCTGCTGCCAAGAGCCCTTGGAGATGGCGTCGTAGGTCATCCAGGTCCGCAAGTGATATGCGACGAGACCTTTCTCTGAAGGGGGTTCTGTCATCTAGTCTGATGTGATGTTCCACTCCCTTGGCCAATCCAACATCTCACTCATCGGTTGAGAATACATTGGACCTCTCAGAGAGTTTGTGTCTTAATCTGTCTTTCCACTCATTTGGAAGGGGGGAGTCTCCAAAATCAATTGTGATGTGTCAATCTTTGGTGGAGTCTCTGACTGTGAACTTGAAACCTCTGTCACCATGTCCGCTATATGCAGGTGTGCAATCACTGTACCCACGGGGATGGCGGTGGCTTTCAATGACTCATTCCGCAAGAGCACTAGGAACTTGTTCTTGTCCATAATTTTAGAGAACAGGACAGTGGGCTGCACAAACACACTTGGGGGAAGAGCAGGGGATGAAGCACGCTCTGTGATAAGAATACTATCTCCCGACAGACGTTTCTCTTTGACTTTACAGGTAGTTATATACTCACTGCCAGCAGGAATGACAAGGGGACCAGGCCCGCACCACCTAACTTCAGCTACAGGGCTTTCATCAAGACTTACTTTGGGGAGCTTTATAGCAGGTAGGAGTTGGGCTTTCTGCTCGGGGACACTTACTCTTCCTGACCAGGTGTTCTCATGCTCTGTGTCTGCCTTATCGGAAGTGAATGGTCTGACTTTGTGGACATTGGTGCCAACCAGAATAGGGGTGTTATCTGAACAACGGGGGTCTGGGCAAACTAAAGCTAGGACAGGAACTGACTTTGCTTTCCCTGGTTTGTTCTCTGGGAGCTCTAATTCAACTTGGATGTAACCTCTGTAAGGATAGCTGCTCCCTGATTCACTAAGTCCCCAAATGGCTAACCCACTAACTGGATGTAGCGGTACATGCGACAGGTGCTTGGCATACCAGCTGTCAAAAATTATGGTCACCTGGGACCCACTATCAAGAAGCGCAGTGCAAGATTGGCCCTCAACTTTTACACAGGCGGTTGAGAGTGGCCCTATTAGTCCCTCTGGCAGATGGCTAGTGTGGACACTGACTGCACTTTTACTTACATTGAGATTATGACTGTTTCCTGTGGTTGTAGCGTTTGTGTCTTTCTGGCCTGCCCTCCGTGGTCGCTGAGCACGTACCAGCTTCTGTATCACTTTTGGGTAGTTTTCTGGAGCACTACATTTAGTAGCAAAATGCCCATCTTCACCACAACGGTAGCAGAAGAAGTCACTTGAGTCTCTTTGAAATGAAGCCCTCTCCCGCCTTTGAGGGGGTGGGGAATCTTGGCGGTGTTGGACTTCTTTAGGCACAATGGTGGGTTTGACTGACATAACTGAGACTTGTCTTCTCAATTTTCGGATTTCTTTCTTTAATGCTTGGGTGTCTTTATCTTCTCCTGATGCTTCAGCCTCTGCCCAGCTTGCAGGTTCTGGGGCAGGTGGTAGAGGCGACTGTGCTGCTGATGAGGCTGTAAGTTCTATGACTTGTGATTTAAGCTCTTGTATCTCAGCTTTGAGATCTTTTATTTCTGACTCGGCTGGTATTGTAACTGTCTTGACGTGCACTGGTTTGGTTGGGTTCAACTTACGACGGGAGGCTTCATACTCCTCTTCAATGCGGATCTCATTCAATAGCTGTAAGAATGAAGGTGGTTGTTCCCTTCGCTCTCTAAGCCTGAGGTTGAGCAGCATCATATCGGATCTGGTGGCCCCTTTAATGAGTTGGTCAAGACGTGCTTTGTCTGTCGAAGCGGATGGTAAACCTCCCTTTTGAACTACTTTGTTCAAGACTCTTTCCATCCTTCTCAGGAATGCTGAAAGCTTCTCACTTGGTTGCTGACACAACGTTCTAAAGGCAAAGTAGAGCTCTTCACCTGTTTCGGGTGTGCCAAAAGTGTTCTCAATGACATCAATGTACTCTTTAGGACTTGCGTTTGGGTTGTTGAAGCGAACGGCTTGCAAGATCTCTAGTGCGGGACCCTTTACACTTTCCATTATCTTCAACCTCTTTTCTCTGATTGGTCGATCACACTCCTCCACCATTAATCGAGCTTGCTCTATCCAATTATCCAGCGGCTCTTCTCCAGGGGGTGTGGGGACGACACCAGAGAAAGTTCTCAATCTCCTGTATGAGTTACTGTCACTAGTGGGCTTTGACGTTCTTTGCATTATGTCTCCCACTGCTCTAATAATAGCTTCAGGTGTGGAGGCTTGAAGTGGAAACGCTAGACCAGGTGTTTGTCCCTGCTCCTCGTCAGCATCCCTTATTTGTTCACCAGTGGCAACTTCTTCCCGTTCAGAGGGCCCAAAAATCCTCCATGGAGAGTCACTGCCTCTTGGTAACACATCCAAAGGGATGGCTTTGGTGTTAACCTCCTCCCTGCATTCACATAGCACAGTTAGGCTTTGATTCTGGGGATCGTACATCCTTCCTCTGACTCTAACACGTCCAAGAGATTTTATGGACTGCACTGTTTCTTCGATTAAGTCAACCTCTGTATCTTCTGGGACATCTTTGACTAATATGGCATATGCCGGGTTGATGCCTTCTCCTTTGCACCAATGTTGTAATTGTGCCATAGTGTCCCTCTTTTTTTTTTTTTTTTTTTTTTTTTTTTTTTTTTTTTTTTTTTTTTTTTTTGTTTCTTGGTTAACTACACTGTACTGTTTGTTCGAGCCTATATTTTCTGTAGTAACACTTAATCTTGAGCTCAGGGAAATCACTTTAGGTTATTTAAACTAAACTGGCAACTAAAATCAAGCATTAGTTATTTATCCATTTCTACCTGGATAAAACTATGAACAAAAAGGTAGAATCTTTAATTTATTCTCTTTTCGTTACTATGCTTATTTCACCCAACTATGAATGTTGTCTGGGTCAGAAACTAAATTTAGACTGAATTATCCCAGCGGTGCCTCCATTTTTATGTAGCACCCCAACCCTCAGTAAATACCTAAGTAAAAGGAACTCACCTTTGACTTGAGTGATGGGGTGTTTGGGTTCGATATATTAAGGTAGCTACCACGAAGGTTTACCTGTTTTGTGTGAAACGTTGTTTAGCCTACGACCTTATGAGTAAACACAACACTGTTAGATTAAGCGGTGGCTTTACCCACTACACTATTTTAAAGAACTGACCCCAGACAACTCTTCGAAAAAATAAATGAAATAAGATTTTATTAAACAGTTGTATTTTCAGTTTAACACTGAATATTTATGTTTTTAGTTAACCAACAGCATAACTATCACCAAATTTGGTAAGACCTTGTAGAAAGTCAACACTTGTAATAAAAACAATAGAATTGCCAATATCAAAAAATTTCAAAACTTAAATGGCCTCAGGCCTCTGATCTACCGATTGTTTAACACTTTAGCTGGATTTCTCTGTACTTATCAAACTTCTAACAAATACTAGACTTAGCTGCACTTTAACAAACAATGGGCCCACACACACTCTCACACACGCACACAAAACAATAAAAGTTGCAGGCCTGTGTGCTCCCGGTGCGTTGCGGCAAGCAAATCCTTATCCTATTCGTCGCTCAGCATTCCCACAGTATATTCACTCACGGTCTGGAGTAATTTCTGAAGAAACGGTTCTTGAGGATATGAAGATGACAGTGAACGGCACCAGAAGTAAAGTCCTCCTCAGGAAACACGAAACAGTCCTTCCCGTTCAGCAATGCAGTCTTCTCCGCTCTCGGCTCACTAGCAGTCCTTGCCCGTTCAACAACGGCGTCTTCTCCGCTCGCGCTCGCTAGCAGTCCTTGCCCGTTCAACAACGGCGTCTTCTCCGCTCGCGGCTCGCTAGCAGTCCTTGCCTGTTCACAACGGCGTCTTCTCCGCTCGCGCTCGCTAGCAGTCCTTGCCTGTTCACAACGGCGTCTTCTCCGCTCGCGGCCCGTTTTCTCCTCCACGTTCTTCCTTCCTTTTTCCTTTTTCCTCCCCTCTCTTCTTTCCTTTTTCCTTTTTCCTCCACTCTCTTCTCCCGCTCCGCCTCTCTTCCTCCCCACACCATGCCCAATCACCAACAGTTGACGTTGATTGACATATACAGCAACCAATCAAACGAAAAGCACACACAGCCATGGATATTAGTCAGTAATTTTTCTTCTGTATATTTCAGTTATGATAAAACTAAATTTATTAATTAAGGTTATTCAGCGTTGTTGTGAACTGGAGCAACATGGCCAGGTTAGATTATTTTAATTATTTTTATTCTTTACGAGAATAAAGTCAGAAGAATAAAGCCAAAGGGATACAAAATAAACTCTTAAAATTACAAAAATAAAAATCTTCCAAATTTAAAGTATATTCTGAGTCCCTCTGATACTGTTTAAGTGTCTGAGTCTAACAGCAGATTTGCCACATTCAACATGGCGGACGCTCTGACTCCTCTGCAGCGTAGGCAGACCCCGCCCAACGAGGCGTCTACGTATATAATGTCTATGGGTCTCCATGTTGTTCTGAGAGAAAAGGAAATGATGTGATGCTAAAGTGCCGAGGGGTAAAACTTGTGTTGTTTTTCTCTTGTATGAGAGAACATTGTAAGTTCAGTGCTGTGGAGACCTGGCTTTGTGTGGTTGATGAGAAATAAAGTGAATGTGTGGATTACTTGGTCAAAGCGTTCTGCTGATTCAGCTTAGAAAGGCTAATAGCTGCTGCTAACTCCTCCCACCTCGTACTGCATCATCACTAGAGGCCTGAGGAGCTGCAGAAAATTCATCAATAAGGAATTTTGATGGACGCCGCAGAGGTCCTGGATCAAGATCCTGAATTCTAGGAACTAAACAGGAAACGTTGAGCTAGACAGGATACACCTCCAGTGAATTTCAGAATAAATCACTGCACCAACGTAACTAACTTGACTGGCGTAAATAAAACGACGGCACTGAAACAGAAAGGTCAAAGATGTAGACTCTGGGTCTCTGTCTCAATGTTAAGGACGTTAGCTAAATTCATCTGCAGTTACAATGCAGACTAACTTGGCCTTAGAACGTTAGCTAAGATTACTGTATTGACGTTGTATAATTTTCTCAGATTTACCAAGTGGTTGGGTTGCTTTACCTGCTCATTACACAGCCTCGTGTTCTGAAAGCAGCCCAGCTTAGTGCAGGTTCTGCTACATGTTGCTGCCACTGAGAGACCCGATGTCTCTACCACCGTCATCATCAGCCATGGCAGCTGTTGATGGTCCTGCCACAAACATTTCTGTTATTTTTTAACATTTGGCAGCAAGTGCTTGAAAAGCAAGTTGTTGTTTTTATTCACATGGTTTCTCTGATTCTCCTCACTTTTTACTCCATCTCAGCATCCTAAGTTACACCTAAAGGGAGTTTATTTATAATGGACCAGTTCACAATAAAAGGCAACATAAAGACGTGTTAAATCAGAGAGATTAATCAATCTTTCCAAGGAGAACATTGGTGACTGTAAAGAAATCAACAATATTTCTGATGAATTGTTTAACAGCAGATTTTTCTCCCTGTCTCCTCAGACTGAGTGGCTGTAACCTCTCAGAGAGAAGCTGTGAAGCTCTGTCCTCAGTTCTCAGCTCCCAGTCCTCCAGTCTCAGAGAACTGGACCTGAGGAACAACAACCTGCAGGATTCAGGAGTGAAGCTTCTCTCTGCTGGACTGGAGAGTCCAAACTGCAGACTGGAAACTCTCAGGTACAAAGTTCTCCATCCTGTGGAAACCAGATTTCTGTCCATTACCTGCTAAAACATGATGGAAATGTTAGCTCAATGATAGATTTGTTAACTTTTGTCTGACCTTTATTCCCTATGAATAGAAACCAGACACAGATTCACCGTATAGGAGTGATTCTGAAAGTTTTTATTTTGTGAACACTTTGAAGAATGAAATATATTCAGGAGCCCATCCCAATAAATTGTGTCAGAATTGTTGCTGTTATAGTTTTCAGTTTTAATGGATTCAATAATAATAATAATGATTATTATTTGTTAAAAGTCAGCAATAAAATTATGGTATAAATAAATTACATAATTGAGATAATAAATAAGTAAATAGTTTAAAATAGTGTACCGCGAGCGAGCTATTTTTAGAAACGTAACGTTACGATGACGTCACATCACGTGGTACGCAGTAGGGCAAACTTGCATAGCCCGCCGCTGTTTCGCTGTAAAAGAGACGTGCGTCAACCTTGGTTTTACTCGGTAAACGACTGCTTTTTCCAAATCTAAGACCATGGTTTTTAAACATTGTTGCTATGGAACGTGCAACGTACGCTGATTGGCCGCATATGAAGGATGTTTTCTTCATTACTTTCACGAAATTCAAGAGTGCCAAGGAGAAATGTGTGCGCTGGGTACACCGGTGCGGTCGGCCTACATATGTAGCAAGCATTTTGTTGGAGGAAAGGGCCCAACCGAAGAACATCCTGACCCAATTCCAGCGACATCAAGTAGTGAACAGGTAAGAGTATTTTGGTGGCCGACATGTTAATAATGAAGCGCCTGCTACCATGATAGCATATAGGCTATCATGGTAGCAGGCGCTAACATGATACCCTGCTACCAGGATAGCTTACTGAAAAACATTTCAAATAAGACAAACATTAAGCAAAGTCGGTCATATCGCTGGTTCTGTTGCGCGTGTAATAGCTGGTTGCTACGGGCGTTCTCTACCTGTATGTCCTACCTAAGCGACAAAAGGGGCGTTGCTCTTGAGACGGTGACGTCACGTGCGCGGTACGCTATTAGTCCAAGTCGATCAACAGTTAAAAAGGTTTAGGGATTCGTGTTTAATCAGAGTGAGACATCCCACCTTTGTCAGTTTTGTACGTGAATTACGTGACATAGTGAGTGCTCTTAACTTTAAACTATCTTTGATGTGTTTTCTCCGGGGAAATCAATGTTGCATCAAGTAAGCTAGAAAAACTGTTCATGTTGAAGTTAAATGTGTTCTACACACTTCCTCCTTGGAAAACATTCGTCTTTGCTCAGAAAGAACTTGAATATGTTTTGAAATTACTTTGGGTAAAGAATATGAAAAGATGTCTCACCGATATATTTGTGCTAAAGCTACGCTAGCTGAGAGTGGAATGTACTGGTAATATTCAGACATGGATATTGGTCAGTAATTTTTCTTCTGTATATTTCAGTTATGATAAAACTAAATTTATTAATAAAGGTTATTCAGCGTTGTTGTGAACTGGAGCAACATGGCCAGGTTAGATTATTTTAATTATTTTTATTCTTTACGAGAATAAAGTCAAAGGAATAAAGCCAAAGGGATACAAAATAAACTCTTAAAATTACAAAAATAAAAATCTTCCAAATTTAAAGTATATTCTGAGTCCCTCTGATGCTGTTTAAGTGTCTGAGTCTAACAGCAGATTTGCCACATTCAACATGGCGGACGCTCTGACTCCTCTGCAGCGTAGGCAGACCCCGCCCAACGAGGCGTCTACGTATATAATGTCTATGGGTCTCCATGTTGTTCTGAGAGAAAAGGAAATGATGTGACGCTAAAGTGCCGAGGGGTAAAAGTTGTGTTGTTTTTCTCTTGTATGAGAGAACATTGTAAGTTCAGTGCTGTGGAGACCTGGCTTTGTGTGGTTGATGAGAAATAAAGTGAATGCGTGGATTACTTGGTCAAAACGTTCTGCTGATTCAGCTTAGAAAGGCTAATAGCTGCTGCTAACTCCTCCCACCTCGCACTGCATCATCACTAGAGGCCTGAGGACCTGCAGAAAATTCATCAAGAAGGAAGTTTGATGGACGCCGCAGAGGTCCTGGATCAAGATCCTGAATTCTAGGAACTAAACAGGAAACGTTGAGCTAGACAGGATACACCTCCAGTGAATTTCAGAATAAATCACTGCACCAACGTAACTAACTTGACTGGTGTAAATAAAACGACGACACATAAACAGGAAGGTCATAGATATAGACTCTGGGTCTCTGTCTCAATGTTAAGGACGTTAGCTAAATTCATCTGCAGTTACAATGCAGACTAACTTGGCCTTAGAACATTAGCTAAGATTACTGTATTGACGTTGTATAATTTTCTAAGATTTACCAAGTGGTTGGGTTGCTTTACCTGCTCATTACACAGCCTCGTGTTCTGAAAGCAGCCCAGCTTAGTGCAGGTTCTGCTACATGTTGCTGCCACTGAGAGACCCGATGTCTCCACCACCGTCATCATCAGCCATGGCAGCTGTTGATGGTCCTGCCACAAACATTTCTGTTATTTTTGAACATTTGGAAGCAAGTGTTTGAAAAGCAAGTTGTTGTTTTTAGTCACACAGTTTCTCTGAGCCTCCTCACTTTTTCTCCATCAGCATCATAAATTACACCTAAAGGTAGTTTATTTATAATGAACCAGTTCACAATAAAAGGCAACATAAAGACGTGTAAAATCAAAAAGATCCATCAATCTTTCCAAGGAGAACATTGGTGACTGTAAAGAAATCAACAATATTTCTGATGATGTGTTTAATAGCAGATTTTTCTCCCTGTCTCCTCAGACTGAGTGTCTGTAACCTCTCAGAGAGAAGCTGTGAAGCTCTGTCCTCAGTTCTCAGCTCCCAATCCTCCAGTCTCAGAGAACTGGACCTGAGTAACAACAACCTGCAGGATTCAGGAGTGAAGCTTCTCTCTGCTGGACTGGAGAGTCCAAACCGCAGACTGGAAACTCTCAGGTACAAAGTTCTCCATCCTGTGGAAACCAGATTTCTGTCCATTACCTGCTAAAACATGATGGAAATGTTAGCTCAATGATAGATTTGTTAACTTTTGTCTGACCTTTATTCCCTATGAATAGAAACCAGACACAGATTCACCGTATAGGAGTGATTCTCAAAGGTTTTATTTTGTGAACACTTTGAAGAATGAAATATATTCAGGAGCCCCATCCCAATAAATTGTGTCAGAATTGTTGCTGTTATAGTTTTCAGTTTTAATGGATTCAATAATAATAATAATGATTATTATTTGTTAAAAGTCAGCAATAAAATTATGGTATAAATAAATTACATAATTGAGATAATAAATAAGTTAATAGTTTAAAATTAGTCCAAGTCGATCAACAGTTAAAAAGGTTTAGGGATTCGTGTTTAATCAGAGTGAGACATCCCACCTTTGTCAGTTTTGTACGTGAATTACGTGACATAGTGAGTGCTCTTAACTTTAAACTATCTTTGATGTGTTTTCTCCGGGGAAATCAATGTTCCATCAAGTAAGCTGGAAAAAACTGTTCATGTTGAAGTTAAATGTGTTCTACACACTTCCTCCTTGGAAAACATTCGTCTTTGCTCAGAAAGAACTTGAATATGTTTTGAAATTACTTTGGGTAAAGAATATGAAAAGATGTCTCACCGATATATTTGTGCTAAAGCTATGCTAGCTGAGAGTGGAATGTACTGGTAATATTCAGACATGCATGGATATTGGTCAGTAATTTTTCTTCTGTATATTTCAGTTATGATAAAACTAAATTTATTAATTAAGGTTATTCAGCGTTGTTGTGAACTGGAGCAACATGGCCAGGTTAGATTATTTTAATTATTTTTATTCTTTACGAGAATAAAGTCAGAAGAATAAAGCCAAAGGGATACAAAATAAACTCTTAAAATTACAAAAATAAAAATCTTCCAAATTTAAAGTATATTCTGAGTCCCTCTGATACTGTTTAAGTGTCTGAGTCTAACAGCAGATTTGCCACATTCAACATGGCGTACGCTCTGACTCATCTGCAGCGTAGGCAGACCCCGCCCAACGAGGCGTCTACGTATATAATGTCTATGGGTCTCCATGTTGTTCTGAGAGAAAAGGAAATGATGTGATGCTAAAGTGCCGAGGGGTAAAACTTGTGTTGTTTTTCTCTTGTATGAGAGAACATTGTAAGTTCAGTGCTGTGGAGACCTGGCTTTGTGTGGTTGATGAGAAATAAAGTGAATGTGTGGATTACTTGGTCAAAGCGTTCTGCTGATTCAGCTTAGAAAGGCTAATAGCTGCTGCTAACTCCTCCCACCTCGTACTGCATCATCACTGGAGGCCTGAGGACCTGCAGAAAATTCATCAAGAAGGAAGTTTGATGGACGCCGCAGAGGTCCTGGATCAAGATCCTGAATTCTAGGAGCTAAACAGGAAACATTGAGCTAGACACGATACACCTCCAGTGAATTTCAGAATAAATCACTGCACCAATGTAACTAGCTTGACTGGCGTAAATAAAACGACGACACTGAAACAGGAAGGCCATAGATATAGACTCTGTTCTCTCTGTCTCAATGTTAAGGACGTTAGCTAAATTCATCTACAGTTACAAAGCAGACTAACTTTGCCTTAGAACGTTAGCTAAGATTACTGTATTGATGTTGTATCATTTTCTCCGATTTACCAAGTGGTTGGGTTGCTTTAACCTGCTCATTACACCGCCTTGTGTTCTGAAAGCAGCCCAGCTGCTTTCTGCTACAGTCCTGCTCACCATTATTGGCACCCCTTTACGTTTTGCATAATTGAGTGAATATCTTTAGAAAAAAATGGAAATGTACCAAGTTTATAACAGCAGGATCTTTCAATTGGAGGTCCAAAGTAATACAACAAAGACAATTGTAATTTCAACATAGATATTGTAATTCCGATGGAAAAACAGAAAACCAGCATGTGCACTAATATTGGCAACTTCAGCAATGAAAACCTCCAAACGTTTCTTACATCCATCTATAAGCTTCTTGCACTTCTCGGGTGATATTTTCTCCCACACTTTCTTTGCAATGTGCTCAAGCTCTTGAACATTTGCAGGCTTCCTTTCTCCAATTGCAGATTTTATGCAGCCCCAATCCCAACTGGATTGAGATCAGGACTCATTGCTGGTCATTTTAAAACAGTCCAACTTCCCCTTTCAATCATTATTGCGTGTTTAGGTGGTGTGCTTTGGGTCTTTATCTTGCTGGAGGAGCCATGATCTTCACCTCAAACCAGGTTTCCTTACACAGGGCAAGACATATCGCTCTAGAATTACTTGATAATCTTCTTAGTTCATGATGCCTGTGATACGGTCAATGCCCCCAGTACCTACGGTGGCCCTGAAGTGCAAACCACAACTACAAATCTAAAAGCACTACTACATTAAGGAAAACACAACAACATTAAGCAAAGCGCAACAACATTAAGGAAAACACAACAACATTAAGAAAAGCGCAACAACATTAGGAAAAGCGCAACAACATTAAGAAAAGGATTGAGCAGGATTAAGGAGGATTAAGGAGGATTCCTTAATGTTGTTGCGCTTTTCTTAATGTTGTTGCGTTCTCCTTAATGTTGTTGCGATTTCCTTAATGTTGTTGCGCTTTTCTTAATGTTGTTGCGTTCTCCTTAATGTTGTTGCGATTTCCTTAATGTTGTTGCGCTTTTCTTAATGTTGTTGCGTTCTCCTTAATGTTGTTGCGTTCTCCTTAATGTTGTTGCGCTTTTCTTAATGTTGTTGCGTTTTCCTTAATGTTGTTGCGCTTTTCTTAATGTTGTTGCGTTTTCCTTAATGTTGTTGCGCTTTGCTTAATGTTGTTGTGTTTTCCTTAATGTAGTAGTGCTTTTAGATTTTTTGTTGTGGTTTGCACCTCAGGGTCACCGTAAGTACCAGATGCAGCAAAGCAGACCCACAACATAATGGATCCTCCGCCATGCTTGATTGTTAGTATGGTGTCCTTATCCTTAAAGTCTTCATTGCACTGTCTGTAAACATACCATTTGTGTGCAGGGGTGGACTGGGACAAAAAATCGGCCCTGGCATTTTGGATTAGACTGGCCCACCACATTGTCATGGTTCCTAAACAGGCGCGCTTGGCCTCCCATGGGATTGCGCAATCCCATGTTAACTGCGCTGGCTTCCATTCTGTGAATGCATCCTCCTGTCTCTAGATCATAAATTCAATTGTTCAAACAGTTATGAACTGATTTTCAACAATTTAAAAAATGTGGATTACGAATTGTGTTTTGGTCATCAAACTGTGTGCAGGTAACATGTTTTCATGCTGCTGGCCGATCATAAACAGCAAAGAACTGGTTGTAGGTGAGGCCGGCAGTTCCTTGGCCTCTAGGCAGGGGGCGCACAAGGAGCACCGCTCGTGATCCCAAAACTGTAGAGTGACAGCAAGTTATGGATGTTTTATTAGCGAGTTTTGCTAAACAAGTAAAGCACTTAAAAAGACTCTAAACATACAGCTGGAACAGGACTGATCAGGGAAGGCTTTCCTCCCTGGCAGTGAGCTCCATTGAGACTGAGAGACTTTTAAAACTGAAGAAGATAAAGAGAACTTTTACTGGAAAATGAAGGTATTTTTGTGCAGAAAGAGCTGTGCATGGACTTAATTTATAAGTAGAGGTAAGACAGTGATAATTATTCATGTTTTGTTTCTGTAATGAAATGTGCTTAATGTGGGTTATAGTTTTAGAATGTATTACAAATGCAGAAATCCATCATAACTCATAAACTGTTACAGTCAAATGACAAATAATTTATTTTTATTTTTTCATCAAATAATCAATATTTTTCCATGTCTATTGGTGAATTAATTTGGCTCAATCAGTTGCCTTCAGCACTTTGCAATGAGTCTATTCTGTAGAGTGTATATATTTGTAAATCTGACTGATGACGTCAGTGCCTCACCAGCTATGAACTCTACCGCACGTACGTCACTGACTACAACCACCACCACCACCACCAGCACCATATTTTACATCAGACACCGGAGCAGATGAAGGGCCTGCTGTTGGGAACATGTCAGTCAGTTTGACACATTTCGCAGCGTCCGTTTGAAGAACTTGTTTCTTTTTTTCGCGCAGTTTCTCTGCGCCTCCCTTGCGTTTCTTATCCATTACTACTGTGAACACCTCTGCACAAAGCTCCACATGGAGCGTGAAGGTGTTTTTCTACTTTATGATTGGCCTAGCCCTTTAGACTGTCAGGGATGATAACCAATGGGCTGCAGTAGCCTGTGGTAAGGGCCGGATGATCGGAACAGACTCTTGCGCTGCTGATTTTATTTTTCTTCATGCATTATGCAAATATAACGAGGCAGATATATAAAATAATAATAATAATAATAATAATACATATTATTAATATACATGTAGGGTCTGCCGGCCCAAACAGCACGTCGGCCCACCGGGAAAATGCCCGGTACGCCCGATTACCAGTCCATGCCTGTTTGTGTGCATTACCAAAAAGCTCCAGTTTTGTTTCATCTGTCCATAAAACATTGGCTTGAGGTTAGTCCAGGTTGTGTTTTGCGAAGATCAGTTGTTCTTCCTTGGCCTCCACCCATGAAGCTCTGCTGTGTTTAGTATGCGGCGTATGGTACTTGTTGAAACAATTACAACACACTGATCCAGGTTGGTCTTCAGGTCTTTAGATGTTTGGCATGGTGTTTTTTCCACCATTCACACCAACCTTTGTAGTCTTCTATCATTAATGTTTCTCTTCCCCCTATGTCCAGGGAGGTTCTTGACAGGTCCATGCCAGGAAAACTTCTTAATAACATTATGCACCATTGAAATAGGGATGCCAAGGTCTTTGGAGAGGGCCGTATACCCTTTGCAGGTCTTGTGCTTGCAAATATTAGCATATCTGGTGTCCTCAGACAGCTTCTTTGTCTTTACCATTGTCACACATGAAGGGGCAATAACAGGGGGCTTTTTAAAACAACAAAATGATCATTCATTGGATAATTCATATCACATGGGTGGAGGCAATTCATCACAGGTGATCCTTATTTGTGATTTGCAACAGGTGAGCCAAATTGTGTTTCCATACTGATATGCAGCAAAGGGTGCCAATACCAATGACACGTTAAACATTATGTTTTTCCATATTTTCCTCATGATGTTTATTTTTTTTAAATTCATTCATTTGCTGTTTTGAATCAAACACAATCTATCTGTAGTAAAATGTTGTTTCACTTGAGAAATTTCCTTCAGTAGATATTCAATAATATCTACTTAAACTTCTCGGGTGCCAATAATGGTGAGCAGCACTGTACATGTTGCTGCCACTGAGAGACCTGATGTCTCCGCCACCGTCACTGCATGAAAAGTGAGATTTTCGTCCCCGTAAACTACTGCAGATCTCCCTGATTTTCGGCAGTTAACGACAATTTACAACCCGCGCTTGTCGCCGTTTGTCAGTGCCACAAATTGTTGGAACCGGACTATGACGTATGTGGAGAGCGATCATAATTAGCATATGAATGCAGCGAACCTGCATGGCTGGCCAGGTCTGGCTTGAATAACCTACTCAGTATTGGCTGAAACCACTATTTTCAAACAAGTAAAATCGCTCGTGATTGGCAGCAAAACCACATGTGGCCAGGCCAGGCTTGAATACGTGATTGGTTGGCATATATATATATATATATATATATATATATATATATATATATATATATATATATATATATATATATATATATATATATATATATATATATATATATTTATATTTATTTATTTATTTATTTATATTTATTTATTTATTCATATATATATATTCATATATATATATATTTATTTATTCATATTATGCTGTATATTCATGTTATCCTACACTACTACACTATTATTAGGCTACCATCAAGGACATGAATGAATTTATACAGGAAATGAACATTTGCCAGGAAGATGTTTATGCAAAGAAAGAGCTTTATTAAAACAAACACAACTATATACAACGCGAGGATCTGCCGACACATAGGTATCCAAAAATTAAAACTCCGTGAACTGTCTGTTTACCTCCGCGGGGTTGGAGGTAAATGCTGGCAGCATTTTCTCCGAGGCAGGTCCATTGTGCAGACGCCTCCTGTGCGTGGCTCTGTACTTCGGCGTCGCCTCTAACCGGGACTGCAGCTTCACACAGAGTTCAGAGAAATCCGGTGTTGTGCGCAATTCTGTTCCCCTGTGAAAATCTGTTTCCCCCGTGTCGGGAGCGCGCTTTGCAGCAGGTTTTCCCGGCGCTTCTAGTTGATTTCTCGGTAAAAGAAGTCCTATAATCATGTCGAGGTTGTAACATTCAGTTTAATCGGCAACTGTTTACAAAATTGTAAAATAAAACAAAACAGCGTAAGAAGACCTCGTTTATTTATTTTTATTTTACAATTTTTTAAACAGCTGCCGATTAAACTGACTGTTACAACCTTGACATGATTATATGAGTTGTTTTACCGAGAAATCAATTAGAAGCGCCGGGAAAATGGCTGCAAAGCGCGTTCCCGACACGGGGGAAACAGATTTTCACGGGGGAACAGAATTGCGCACAACCCTACGAAATAACGGCGGCCGTACAATCCATCCAGAGACCCCGCCAACGACGCCATCTTCTTCGCCAGACACAGGGCCGCTGGAACTAATTTTGAACAGGGGTTGCTGTGAAATTTTTTATTTTTTTGGACAAAAGACCTATGAGCCTGCAGGCCTAATTAAAATACAATAAATAAATGGATTAATATTTACTACTTTATTGTCATATACACCTCAGTGCACGCAACCTGGGTCTAATGGGGACGTCATCCAAAGCAGCCAGCTTGTATTGACTCGCTGTGCAACTCTGATCTCTCTTGCTTGTAATTTTTTTCGCCAATTTGAAAAGCCAGCATTTGAAACTGGATGTTGGCTGGAAGGGCCAACATTCAGCCAACCTGGCCTGCCGGGGCAAAGATAGACATAATATAAGACCAGGAAGCAGAGCCGTAGTTTAACACACCTCTCTGCAGCTTCTGTACTGTTACCCATCCATTATCCTATTGAGACGGTGTCTTTCCCACGGCCAAAACTTAACAGATCAAAAACTTATCTAAAAGGAACAAATCATAAAAACCTAATAAAAATCAATACGGTTCACCTTGAACCTAAAAATAAAACAATTAAATGTGGTCTATTAAATATAAGGTCTCTCCCTCCAAAGACTTTGTTAGTTAACGAATTGATTTCTGATAAACAGATTGATTTGTTTTGTCTCACAGAAACCTGGCTACAAGAGGACTACGTTAGTATAAATGAGTCAACTCCCTCCAATTATTCAAATTTCCACATTCCCAGATCTGTGGGAAGAGGAGGAGGAGTGGCAACTATCTTTCAGTCTGATTTATTAATTAGTCCCAGGCCAATTAATAACTACAGTTCTTTTGAACATTTAACCCTCAGTTTCCCTCATCCAAGCTGCAAAGCAATAAAACCTCTTCTGTTTGTTGTTTTGTATCGTCCACCAGGCCCTTACACTCAGTTTTTGGATGAGTTGTCAGATTTCTTATCTGATTTGGTGTTAAATACTGATAAGGCTATTATAGTGGGTGATTTTAACATCCATGTTGACACAGAATGCGATAACCTTAGTGTAGCCTTTAAAACTATCCTAGATTCAATTGGTTTTGCTCAAAATGTGCATAAACCGACGCACTCTTGGCTCCATACTTTAGACCTTGTGCTGACATATGGCATTGATTGTGAAGAATTAACAGTATTTCCTCACAACCCTGTCCTATCTGATCATTTTTTAATAACATTTGAGTTTAATCTAACTGAGTTCCCCACCCCCAAAAGAGGGTTCCATTATAGTAGATCTTTATCGGATAATGCTGTATCAAAACTTAAAGAGTCTGTCCCCTTCTTAATATCCTCAGTATTGCAGAAATGCCCTGTAGATGGCAGCATTGCTGTTTCTTCCCATTCACAAATCGATACCTTTGCTAACAATGTGACTTCCTCATTGCGTTCTGCATTAGACAATGTAGCTCCCTTGAAAAAGAAGGATTATTCACAGGAAGCTGGCTCCTTGGTTTAATTCAGAGCTGCGTTCCTTGAAGCACAATGTTAGGAAATTGGAGAGAAAATGGCGCTCTACACACCAAGAGGAATCCTACTTAATCTGGAAGAACAGTCTATTGTTGTATAACAAGACCCTTCGCAGAGTTAGAGCAGCATATTTTTCATCATTAATTGAGGAGAATAAGAATAATCCTAGATTTCTCTTCAGTACAGTTGCCAAACTTACCCAGAGCCACAGCTCTGTTGATCCATCCATTCCCTTAGCTCTTAGCAGTAATGATTTTATGGGATTCTTCATAAATAAAATTGATTCCATTAAAAATAAAATAATTGGCATCCTCCCAAACATGATTACCTCATCCTCAGTAAGTGAGGCAGCATTGGAGGAATCCTTAGAACCTGTGCAGTGTCTGAACTGTTTAAAAGCAGTAGAGCTTTCTGAGCTATCTAAAATTTTAGCTTCATCTAAACCTTCTACCTGTATGTTAGACCCAATCCCAACCAAGTTGTTTAAGGAGGTATTCCCTCTGATCAGTGGTCCTATTTTAGACATGATTAATCTATCCTTGGTAAATGGATATGTACCACAGGCTTTTAAAGTAGCTGTTATTAAACCTTTACTTAAGAAACCATCTCTTGATCAAGATGAGTTAGTAAATTACAGACCTATATCTAATCTTCTTTTCTTATCTAAAATTCTTGAGAAAGTAGTTGCTAATCAACTATGTGAACATTTACAAAGTAATGACCTACTTGAGGAGTTTCAGTCAGGCTTCAGAGCTCATCATAGCACTGAAACAGCTCTGGTGAAGGTCACTAATGATATTCTCATGGCCTCAGATAATGGACTTGTGTCTATACTTGTCCTGTTAGATCTCAGTGCTGCATTTGATACAGTTGATCACAATATTCTCCTACAAAGACTTGAGCATACTGTAGGGATTAAGGGAAGAGCATTAGGCTGGTTTAAATCTTATCTGTCGGACAGATTCCAGTTTGTTCATGTTAATAATAAATCTTCCTCAAACTCTAGGGTCACTTGTGGAGTACCACAGGGTTCAGTCCTTGGACCAATTCTATTTACTATATATATGCTTCCGATTGGCAAAATTATCAGACAGCATGGGATTAATTTCCACTGTTATGCTGATGACACTCAGCTATATTTATCCATAAATCCTGATGAATCCAATCAGTTACTTCGACTGCAGTCATGTCTTGATGACATCAAAAGCTGGATGACTTTAAATTTCCTGCATTTAAATTCTGACAAGACAGAAGTTGTAATCTTTGGGCCAGAGTCTTCAAAAAATAAAGTTCTTAATCAATCCCTTAATCTGGATGGCATTAACTTGGCCTCTGGTAATAAAGTTAAAAATCTTGGTGTTGTTTTCGACCAAGACATGTCATTTAAATCCCATATTAAACAGGTTTCCAGAGTTTCCTTTTTTCACCTCCGGAATATCGCCAAAATTAGAAACATTCTGTCCAGGAGTGATGCTGAAAAACTAGTCCATGCATTTGTTACTTCAAGGCTGGACTATTGTAATTCTTTACTATCAGGAAGTCCACAAAATGCAGTTCGAAGTCTTCAGCTGATTCAAAATGCTGCGGCAAGAGTTCTGATGAAAATCAACAAGAGGGATCATATTTCTCCAATTTTAGCTTCCCTTCATTGGCTTCCTGTTAAATCAAGAATAGAATTTAAAATTCTCCTTCTAACGTATAAAGCCCTTAATAATCAAGCTCCATCATATATCAGAGCTCTGATTACCCCGTATGTTCCTAATAGAGCACTTCGCTCTCAGACTGCAGGTCTGCTGGTGGTTCCTAGAGTCTCTAAAAGTAGAATGGGAGGCAGATCCTTTAGCTATCAGGCTCCTCTCCTGTGGAACCAACTCCCAGTTTTGGTCCGTGAGGCAGACACCCTATCTATTTTTAAGACTAATGTTAAAACTTTCCTTTTTGACAAAGCTTATAGTTAGAGTGGCTCATACCCTGAGCTATCTCTATAGTTGTGCTGTGATAGGCCTAGGCTGCTGGAGGACATCAGGGTCTAATTTTCTCACTCTACTGATTTCTACTGTTCTTCAGTCTACTGTTCTCCAGTTTTGCATTGTATTACATTGAAATGACTGTCGTCATTTCAGCTTTTAACTTTTTGCTCTCTCTCTTTTTCTTCATAGTAGGTACACCTGGTCTGGCGTTCTGTTAACTGTGACATCATCCAGAGAAGACGGCTCACCCGCTACTACCATCTAATGTAGAACAGATTACTAGATCAATGTGTGCTTCTGTGCTTGTTTGTCTGTCTTGTTGTGTCTCTGTTCTGTCTTCTGTAACCCCAGTCGGTCGAGGCAGATGACCGTTCATACTGAGCCCGGTTCTGCCGGAGGTTTTTCCTTCCCGTTAATGGGTGGTTTTTCTTCCCACTGTCGCTTCATGCTTGCTCAGTATGAGGGATTGCAGCAAAGCCATGTACAATGCAGATGACTCTCCCTGTGGCTCTACGGTTCCCCAGGAGTGACTGCTGCTTGTCGGGACTTTGATGCAATCAACTGGTTTCCTTAAATAGGACATTTTTGACCAATCTGTATAATCTGACCCAATCTGTATAATATGATTGAACTTGACTTTGTAAAGTGCCTTGAGATGACATGTTCATGATTTGGCGCTATATAAATAAAATTGAATTGAATTGAATAAGAGTAGACCCCGCATCGACCGCTTTCGCCTATGGGCGCTGATGAGATTTGGGGTGCCATCTTCGGGAGGTCAACAGCCTTGCTCAGTGTAATGTGTTCAGGGGGCATAGAATGAATTTGAATCAACTATAACTCGCTGAATATTAAACAAATGTTCATGTTTTTTTGTTTGTTATTTTGCTGGGAACTTTAGAACTATAGGTATAAAAACAAAGGGTTCAGTGCATTTAAATAGTCTTAGTGGGGTTAAAGGTAAAAGAATATTCTGATAAATGTATGTTGCAAAACACAGCTACTGATACATTTTTCATGCACAAATATATGCATATACAAATATACACAAAGACACACACACACAAACACACACACACACACACATATATATATATATATATATATATATATATATATATATATATATATATATATATATATATATATATATATACCATTATTTTTTTTATTATATAACTATTATTATTTAAATTTGCCTATCTTGTTGGGAATAACTCTTTTGGCACAACACTAGCTTCAAACATTAACAAGTGTAGTGACTACTTGTCCATGAAAGCCAAAAAAAACTCAAGACTTAAAGGTGAACAAAACTAAAAGTGACCCAAACAAATCAATTATCTAATTAAACAAATTACTAACAAACAATTGTTTTCTAAACAACCAAATTTAAACAAAAATATGCATACATGATCACTTACCAGCAGTTGTGGTTTTATTTCATCTTCAGGCTCAGAAGAGGATGAACACATGAACACACAGTAGCGGAGCGCTCAGCACGTTTTTTTTTCTTCTTCTTCTTCTTCGTCTTCTTCTTCTCTTCTATCATGGCGGATCGCAAGCAACTTTAAGGTGCATACCGCCACCTACTGTTCATGAGTGTGTAGCAACACTGTTTTACATCTATTAAATTCTATTTGTTAATTTTGTATTCTGAAGATAATAAATAATAAATAAATAATGCTTTCCTTAATCTATAAATATCCTTTATATTTCCTAATTATCCTTTAAGACACCATTCTTGGCATGTCCTTTTATTCCCAACAAGTTTGTAAAATTGTTGAAGTTACATTTTCATCCATACTACTTTTAATTTTCATCCAATATACTAAACCTAATTTCATTCTTCTGAATTCCAGTGGAGTTTCTCCAGTCTCTACTAAAAGAGCGTTGATAGATGTTGTTTTCACTGCTCCTGTGCATATACGTAAAGCCCTACTTTGTAATCCATCTATTCTTTGTAATGTTGTTTTAGCTGCTGCTCCATAAATGAAACTGCCATAATGTATTATTGATCTCATGAGAGCCCTATATATGTTTAATAATGATTGTCTATCTGCACCCCAATTATTTCCAGCCACAGCCTTCAGTAAATTTATAACTTCTAACTAAATAACACATTTTACAAAGCAATCAGCCAACAAGTGAAAAACCAGGAGACTTGTTGATGAAACTTCTGGCCATGATGCTTTTGTCATGGCAATCAACCTTCAAGATTTCTGACAACGCCATCACATCACTTCTTCTGTGCATAAAACATTTCATGTGGATACTTGGAAATGTTGTCTGTGTGTGCTAATTCCCTCACTGCCTTTGCAAGCAATATTCCAAAGACTTTATTCTCCTTGAGGAAATGGACTGGTGTCCTCCGTGACAACTTCTTACAGTATGTGGTTTGTCCAAAATGTATGACAGTATACATGCTTACTGAAACCTACGAGCTCAGACGGGATGGCACAAGGTTTGTAAGACTTGTGGTCACATACCATTCTACAATCACCCACAGCTAAAGTCTGCATTAAGGAAGAAATGTGACTCTGTCTTGCTAAGAAAGGCGAAACCTCCCCCTGCAACACTGATTTGCGTTTGTATAGCTCACAGCATTTTCATTTACATGTTAAAGCCTCCCCTAGAATTAGGAGGAGGGGGGTCATGGGGGTACTACTGCCTACGAAAGCCCACGTCAATGGCGTACCCGACTCAAGAGCAACGCCCCTTTTGCCGCTTAGGTAGGGCATACAGGTAGAGAACGCCCGTAGCAACCAGCTATTACACGCGCAACAGAACCAGCGATATGACCAACTTTGCAGCCATTAAACTTTCCCAAGACGATGTTCCAGGCGCACGGTTTACTGGTCGAACTGTCGAAGAACACACCAACCTTCAGCTCAAAACAATGGCTTGAGTGTCGAGGTTTTAAAAAGACTGGAAAACGGGCCGACTTGATCGAAAGGTAAGCTTTGTTTTTTTTTCTGCGCGGCAGTCATGGCGTCATCGGACGTTTTTTTGTTTGTAATCACCGTCCAGGGATCGGTATATGTTTAATGTTTGTCTTATTTGAAATGTTCTTGAGTAAGCTATCCTGGTAGCAAGGTATCGTGTCTTCATTATTAACATGTCGGCCACCAAAATACTCTTACCTGTTCACTACTTGATGTCGCTGGAATTGGGTCAGGATGTTCTTCGGTTGGGCCCTTTCCTCCAACAAAATGCTTGCTACATATGTACTTGAATTTGGTAACTTTTTCCGGGTTGAACTGTTGTGTAGGCGACCGCACCGGTGAACCCAGCGCACACATTTCTCCTTGGCAGTCTTGAAGTCTTCATATGCGGCCGATCAGCGTACCTCGAGTCGCTGTTGCACGTTCCATAGCAACAATGTTTAAAAACCATGGTCTTAGATTTGGAAAAAGCAGTCGTTTACCGAGTAAAACCAAGGGTAACGCACGTCTATTTTACAGCGAAACAGCGGCGGCTTTCCGGAGTTTGCCCCACTGCGTACCACGTGATGTGACGTCATCGTGACGTTACGTTTCTAAAAATAGCTCGTTCGCGGTACGCCATTTCTGACAATTCATGGCAGTTTTCGGTGTTGCCTGCAAATTACCGTGAACAGCCGTTAACCTGAACTTCCACGACAATATACAGTGCCGCATAGTGACGAAAATCACACTTTTCATGCAGTGCGTCATCATCAGCCATGGCAGCTGTTGACGGCCCTGCCACAAACATTTCTGTTATTTTTGAACATTTGGCAGCAAGTTCTTGAAAAGCAAGTTGTTGTTTTTATTCACACAGTTTCTCTGAGCCTCCTCACTTTTTCTCCATCTCAGCATCCTAAATTACACCTAAAGGTAGTTTATTTATAATGAACCAGTTCACAACAAAAAGCGACATAAAGTCGTGTAAAATCAAACACATCCATCAATCTTTCCTAGGAGAACATTGGTGACTGTAAAGAAATCAACAATATTTCTGATGAATTGTTTAATAGCAGATTTTTCTGCCTGTCTCCTCAGACTGAGTGGCTGTAACCTCTCAGAGAGAAGCTGTGAAGCTCTGTCCTCAGTTCTCAGCTCCCAGTCCTCCAGTCTCAGAGAACTGGACCTGAGTAACAACAACCTGCAGGATTCAGGAGTGAAGCTTCTCTCTGCTGGACTGGAGAGTCCAAACTGCAGACTGGAAACTCTCAGGTACAAGGTTCTCCATCCTGTAGAAACCAGATTTCTGTCCATTACCTGCTAAAACATGATGGAAATATAAGTTTATTGACATTATTTATGATGCAATTTTGACACTACAATATATACAGTTTCTGTACTGAAATATTTACACACACACATATACATATATATATATATATATATATATATATATATATATATATATATATATATATATATATATATTAGGGCTGGGCAACGATTAAAATATTTAATCGCGATTAATCGCCCTGATTAATCGCGATTAATCGCATTGTATTTACAAACTCCAAGAATGAATTCAAAAGTAGTGTAAAGAGCACTTTTATTTTAATGTTCTGCTGCCATATGAACAAAAGTGTTGTAGCATTTGTAGCACTTATTTTATACTGGATATTTTCAACCCATCTATTGAATTTAGTGCACTAGTTGATCTTTTCTTCATAAGAGAACAGCAAGCACTGCAGCCAAAATATGGCCTTTTTTGACCTGCTGTATATTAGCCAGTCCCTAAGCTTGATGTATCATGAAACTGTTGACCTTTTGGGTTTTGTGGTTTTTATTTTATTATTACAATTAAATAATAATAATAATAATAATAATAATAATGTTATGTTCAGTGTTTTTTCGCTAATCCACCTCTTATATATTTCAATCCTTATGTAATTTTGTCTGTGTTGTGTGCACCTGCCTGTTGCTTTAATCCTATAAATTTCCCCGTCGTGGGATAAAAAAAGGATTAGCTAATGTTATCTTATCTTAAATAACACTTTTTAATATATGTACTGGGTTCTTTCAAGGTCTTAGTTACATGTTATGTGTGGGCTCCAGTAACATCCATCCATCCATCCATCCATATATATATATATATATATATATATATATATATATATATATATATATATATCTCGTATATATATATATCGTATATATATCTATATCTATATCGTATATTTGCAATGTACATAACACTACTGTATATTGTATATATTTTTGACATTTTGATATGAGTGCACTGGTTGGAGCTGGCTTTAATCTCGTTGTACATGTGTGGAACATGATGTACAATGACAATAATAAACATTCTGATTCTGTTATATTATTCATCTACAGACAACTATATGTTACCTCAATGCAGAGAAGCTGAAAACAACCACCTGGGCCCCCCACCAGTAAGGGGACCCACTGGTTACCCAGCCATTTAGCAGTACCCATTAATTATTTATGTGTGTTTGAAATAAAATAATTAAGATTTACAATCAAAGTAACAGAAAAATGTAACATAATGCATCATCAACTTCTGCTCCCCTTTCCATTTACTAAAATGGACTATTCTGTCTCAGCACATAAAAGATCCCAGAATGCAGTGCGCTGATTGAGCAGCAGGAGAGATGAGAACAGAGAAAGATGAAGCAGAGCTATCAAAGCAGAGCTGGAAGCTGAAAATGGGAGAGAAAAGAAAAAGGTGTTATTCTACCAAAATGGTCTGAAGCCCTGGATGTTTTCTAAACAGCCCCAGATCTCATTAGACTTAGACAAACTTTATTGTCATTTTGTATGTACAGAGTGTATACTAAACGAAATTTCATTGCATACAGCTGACAACAGTGTAATGAGATTGCAGTTGGAATAAGATAACATTACAGTATAAAGTGCAGCATTGACAAGAATGTAGTAATGCAGGAGAAACTGTTTTTTTTTTTAAATGTGCTGAATGATGTTCTTCCATGTTTATGGGGCAAAAGTAATTGTGCAAAAAGGCATTAATATGAAAAGTTCAGTCCAGTGCAAAATAATATGGTGCAAAAATACAGTAAACGTTCAGTTGTGTACTATTTAAATGGATTATAAAAAGTTGGGCAACGTTGGTAGTGCAAAATAATGATGCAAGTGTGATGCAGAGTCCAGTTTAGAGTTCAACAGTCTGATGGTAACAGAAAAAAACTACTCCCACAACCAGGACCCAGTGTTTTTGAAGGTGAAGTTGCTAGTTTGGGCTTGACTTTCTTTCTGAGAGAAATAATTTAATTATCTCTCAGTTTCCCACAATAAAGCAGAACATGAGTGGTAGATAGTTTGTCCTTTCCATGTCCCAGTTTCCTGGTCATCACGTCTGCCAGAGTTGACTCACAGGATTTCACGGGTCATTGAAAAGCATTAAAAGTTATTAAATTATTTTTCTTAAAATTAAGGCCTTAATTGGCATTAAAAGTCATTAAATGTGATTATCTGTGGTTTTAAAAAAAGCCATTTTTTTTCTAAAAAAATACGTACATAAAAACAGTTTCATCAGAAATATTATAACAGACACAACTGATTCCGCGTGTTCGCGCGGAACCAAACACGCTGAACTGCTTCCAGTTGATCGTAAAGCCGTATGTTTTTACAATATACGGCGTTACAATATCTGTTTCTATTTTATATTTATTAAAACCAGCTGAGCAGCAGCTTCTTGAGCTCATGTTCACATCATGTGTTGAATTGTGTGTTTGCAGCTTGTCAGGCTGTCTGGTCTCAGAGGAAGGCTGTGCTTCAGTAATCTCTGCTCTGAGCTCCAACCCCTCCCATCTGAAAGAGTTGGACCTGAGCTACAATCATCCAGGAGACTCAGGAGTGAAGCTGCTGCCGGCTGGACTGAAAGATCCACGCTGGAGTCTGGAAGCTCTCAGGTAGTGAAGAATAAAGGTATAGAGGTACTTTATGACTTCAATTCAATTTTATTTATATAGCGCCAAATCATGAAACATGTCATCTCAAGGCACTTTACAAAATCAAGTTCAATCATATTATACAGATTGGGTCAGATTATACAGATTGGTCAAAAATGTCCTATATAAGGAAACCAGTTGATTGCATCAAAGTCCCGACAAGCAGCATTCACTCCTGGGGAACCGTAGAGCCACAGGGAGAGTCGTCTGCATTGTACATGGCTTTGCTGCAATCCCTCATACTGAGCAAGCATGAAGCGACAGTGGGAAGAAAAACTCCCCATTAACGGGAAGGAAAAACCTCCGGCAGAACCGGGCTCAGTATGAACGGTCATCTGCCTCGACCGACTGGGGTTACAGAAGACAGAGCAGAGACACAACAAGAGAGACAAAAAAGCACAGAAGCACACATTGATCTAGTAATCTGTTCTACATTAGATGGTAGTAGCGGGTGAGCCGTCTTCTCTGGATGATATCACAGTTAACAGAACGCCAGACCAGGTGTACCTACTATGAAGAAAAAGAGAGAGAGCAAAAAGTTAAAAGCTGGAATGACGACAGTCATTTCAATGTAATACAATGCAAAACTGGAGAACAGTAGACTGAAGAACAGTAGAGATCAGTAGAGTGAGAAAATTAGACCCTGATGTCCTCCAGCAGCCTAGGCCTATCACAGCACAACTATAGAGATAGCTCAGGGTAACATGAGCCACTCTAACTATAAGCTTTGTCAAAAAGGAAAGTTTTAAGATTAGTCTTAAAAGTAGACAGGGTGTCTGCCTCATGGACCAAAACTGGGAGTTGGTTCCACAGGAGAGGAGCCTGATAGCTAAAGGATCTGCCTCCCATTCTACTTTTAGAGACTCTAGGAACCACCAGCAGACCTGCAGTCTGAGAGCGAAGTGCTCTGTTAGGAACATACGGGGTAATCAGAGCTCTGATATATGATGGAGCTTGATTATTAAGGGCTTTATACGTTAGAAGGAGAATTTTAAATTATATTCTCGATTTAACAGGAAGCCAATGAAGGGAAGCTAAAATTGGAGAAATATGATCCCTCTTGTTGATTTTCATCAGAACTCTTGCCGCAGCATTTTGGATCAGCTGAAGACTTCGAACTGCATTTTGTGGACTTCCTGATAGTAAAGAATTACAATAGTCCAGCTTTGAAGTAACAAATGCATGGACTAGTTTTTCAGCATCACCCCTGGACAGAATGTTTCTAATTTTGGCGATATTCCGGAGGTGAAAAAAGGAAACTTTGGAAACCTGTTAAATATGGGATTTAAATGACATATCTTGGTCGAAAACAACACCAAGATTTTTAACTTTATTATCAGAGGCCAAGTTAATGCCATCCAGATTAAGTGATTGATTAAGAAGTTTATTTTTTGAAGACTCTGGCCCAAAGACTACAACTTCTGTCTTGTCAGAATTTAAATGCAGGAAATTTAAAGTCATCCAGCTTTTGATGTCATCAAGACATGACTGCAGTCGAAGTAACTGATTGGATTCATCAGGATTTATGGATAAATATAGCTGAGTGTCATCAGCATAACAGTGGAAATTAATCCCATGCTGTCTGATAATTTTACCAATCGGAAGCATATATATAGTAAATAGAATTGGTCCAAGGACTGAACCCTGTGGTACTCCACAAGTGACCCTAGAGTTTGAGGAAGATTTATTATTAACATGAACAAACTGGAATCTGTCCGACAGATAAGATTTAAACCAGCCTAATGCTTTTCCCTTAATCCCTACAGTATGCTCAAGTCTTTGTAGGAGAATATTGTGATCAACTGTATCAAATGCAGCACTGAGATCTAACAGGACAAGTATAGACACAAGTCCATTATCTGAGGCCATGCGAATTTTATTGGTGACCTTCACCAGAGTTGTTTCAGTGCTATGATGAGCTCTAAAGCCTGACTGAAACTCCTCAAGTAGGTCATTACTTTGTAAATGTTCACATAGTTGATTAGCAACTACTTTCTCAAGAATTTTAGATAAGAAAAGAAGATTAGATATAGGTCTGTAATTTACTAACTCATCTTGATCAAGAGATGGTTTCTTAAGTAAAGGTTTAATAACAGCTACTTTAAAAGCCTGTGGTACTTATCCATTTACCAAGGATAGATTAATCATGTCTAAAATAGGACCACTGATCAGAGGGAATACCTCCTTAAACAACTTGGTTGGGATTGGGTCTAACATACAGGTAGAAGGTTTAGAGGAAGCTAAAATTTTAGATAGCTCAGAAAGCTCTACTGTTTTTAAACAGTTCAGACACTGCGCAGGTTCTAAGGATTCCTCCAATGCTGCCTCACTTACTGAGGACGAGGTAATCATGTTTGGGAGGATGCCAATTATTTTATTTTTATTGGAATCAATTTTATTTATGAAGAATCCCATAAAATCATTACTGCTAAGAGCTAAGGGAATGGATGGATCAACAGAGCTGTGGCTCTGGGTAAGTTTGGCAAGTGTACTGAAGAGAAATCTAGGATTATTCTTATTCTCCTCAATTAATGATGAAAAATATGCTGCTCTAACTCTGCGAAGGGTCTTGTTATACAACAATAGACTGTCCCTCCAGATTAGGTAGGATTCCTCTTGGTGTGTAGAGCGCCATTTTCTCTCCAATTTCCTAACATTGTGCTTCAAGGAACGCAGCTCTGAATTAAACCAAGGAGCCAGCTTTTTGTGAATAATCACCTTCTTTTTCAAGGGAGCTACATTGTCTAATGCAGAACGCAATGACGAAGTCATACCGTTTACAAAGACATCTATTTGTGAATTGGAAGAAACAACATTGCTGCCATCTACAGGGCATTTCTGCAATACGGAGGATATTAAAAAGGGGACAGACTCTTTAAGTTTTGATACAGCATTATCCGATAAAGATCTACTATAATGGAACCCTCTTTTGGGGGTGGAGAACTCAGTTAGATTAAACTCAAATGTTATTAAAAAATGATCAGATAGGACAGGGTTGTGAGGAAATACTGTTAATTCTTCACAATCAATGCCATATGTCAGCACAAGGTCTAAAGTATGGAGCCAAGAGTGCGTCGGTTTATGCTCATTTTGAGCAAAACCAATTGAATCTAGGATAGTTTTAAAGGCTACACTAAGGTTATCACTTATCACATTCTGTGTCAACATGGATGTTAAAATCACCCACTATAATAACCTTATCAGTAATTAACACCAAATCAGATAAGAAATCTGACAACTCATCCAAAAACTGAGTGTAAGGTTCTGGTGGACGATACAAAACAACAAACAGAAGAGGTTTTATTGCTTTGCAGTTTGGATGAGGGAAACTGAGGGTTAAATGTTCAAAAGAACTAGTTATTAATTGGCCTGGGACTAATTAATAAATCAGACTGAAAGATGGTTGCCACTCCTCCTCCTCTTCCCACAGATCTGGGAATGTGAAAGTTTGAATAATTGGAGGGAGATGACTCATTTATACTAACGTAGTCCTCTTGTAGCCAGGTTTCTGTGAGACAAAACAAATCAATCTGTTTATCAGAAATCAATTCGTTAACTAACAAAGTCTTTGGAGGGAGAGACCTTATATTTAATAGACCACATTTAATTGTTTTATTTTTAGGTTCAAGGTGAACCGTATTGATTTTTATTAGGTTTTTATGATTTGTTCCTTTTAGATACGTTTTTGATCTGTTAAGTTTTGGCCGTGGGAAAGACACCGTCTCAATAGGATAATGGCTGGGTAACAGTACAGAAGCTGCAGAGAGGTGTGTTAAACTACGGCTCTGCTTCCTGGTCTGGACCCTGGGTTGTCAGCATTTAGGAGAACTAATAAATCCGGCCAGATTTCTAGAAAGAAGAGCAGCACCATCCAAAGTAGGATGGATGCCGTCTCTCCGGATCAGACCAGGTTTTCCCCAGAAAGTTCTCCAGTTATCAATGTAGCGCACGTCGTTTTCAGGACACCACCTAGACAACCAGCGGTTGAATGATGACATGCGGCTAAACATGTCATCACTGGTCAGATCAGGCAGGGGACCAGAGAAAATTACAGAGTCCGATATTGCTTTAGCAAACTCACACACCGAAGCAACACCAACTTTAGTGACCTCCGATCGGCGTGACCGGGTGTCCGTACCGCCAGCGTGAATAACAATCTTACTGTATTTACGCTTATCCTTAGCCAGCAGTTTTAGGTAAGATTCTATGTCGCCCGTTCTGGCCCCTGGCAGGCATTTAACTATGGTCCCTGGTGTCTCTAGTGCCACGTTTCTGACTATAGAGCTCCCAATAATCAGGGTCGGCTTCTCAGCGGGTGTGTCGCTGAGTGGGGAAAATTTGTTAGAAACGCAGACGGGTTGGTGGTGAACTGGGGGCTGAAATCTAGAGCTATGCTTCCTACGAACTGTCACCCAGCCGGCCTGCTTACCTGGCTGCTCGGGTGCTTCTGGAGGACCACTAAGTGAACTAACGCTAGGTCTATGTGGCTCCGCGCTAGCAGAGGGGCGGCTATCAGCTGGTCTTTCCATAGCACGGAGCCGGGACTCTAATTCTGACACCCTTGCCTCCAAAGCTACAAAAACACTACATTTATTACAAGTACCATTATCACTAAAGGAGGCAGAGGAATAGCTAAACATCTGACACAGAGACCAGGATATAAGGGGAGACTTAGTCAGAGACGGAGAAGCTGAAGTAATAGTAGGAGAGGAAGCCATTGTGGAGCTAAAGCTAGGCTAGGCTAAAGCTAGGCTAGTGCCCTTCTACCACGCCAAGAGAGCAAACAGTGAAACACGAGGAGTTCCCAAGCGTGATGTGCAGCAACAGAAAATGTTTTAAAAGTGCTTATGTGTTAGAAACAGATGTTACAGCAAAGAGATTAAAGATAAAAGCGAGAGAATCTGGAGCAACAAACCGTTGCTCACGCAGTGAAAACAGAAAGTGATACAATACGCCTTACCGCAAACAGGAAGTGACGTCAGCAGATGACAATGATTGATTAGATTGATCAATCATTGCAGCCATCTGCAGCCACTGGTACCATCCAGTTCCTATCTAACTCAACTCCTTTCTGCGTCCTTGGATGTGGAAACACAGTAAATCTGTAAGCATGAGAGTTTCTTTATTACAGGAAAGTTACACAGGTCCATCCAGACCAGATATGTCGGAAAGATTTAAAAATACAAAGATCACTAATCATAATCTGAAGGATCTGTAAAATAAAATAGCTGCTATAGATGAGTGGTGTACTGAAGTCAGGACTGTGGTGCAGAAATGATGGAGATGGTAAGAGGACTTCCAGCCTGCAGGACTCTGAGCTCCAAAGACAAATGTCAGAATAACATTAGAAAGATGCAGAAACCTGCTCAGGACTAATTAAATGGGTCCCAGTGCTTTAAAATCAGTAAAACTAGTATAACATTCATTATTAAAAAGACTACAAATGATTTTCAACATGCCATTCTAATAAAATATTTAGATATTTATTTTGAAACCTACCTGCCTCATTTCCTTCCTACTTCTTGGTTGAATGAAAATATCTTTAAATCTAGATCAGCCAGAGTTAAGAATCATTTTAGTCGTAACTTTATTCAGTTTTTATTTTATCATATTTGTGGAGCTAAATGTGGAGCTGCTGAGATTTGGTTCCCTTCTTTCCCTTTGACTCCAGACTAGATGATCCAGGTACGGAGCTGAAAGCAGCAGCTCAGAGTTCATGTGTGATTATGGAGAAAATGTCACATCATTCATGGTGACTTTTCCTCCAAGATGGCAGGAGGTTGTTGTGATGAGAGGTGAAAACGTGTTAAATGTGTTCAAAGAAGCACAGATAGATAAAATGTGTAAAAGACAAAATAAAACTGTAACTAGTTTTCTGAATAAGTGGAGATGTTTCAGTGACAGGAAGGAAGAAACAGGAGGAGGATGTTCAACATTTAGAAAAGATCATCTAACATGCAGAGAAATAAGTAGAGGAACTGATCTAGAATATGTAGTAATAAAGAGAATAATAAATGAGGTTAATTAATTATAGTTAACTATTATAATCCTTGTAAAAAAATTAGATCTGAATCAGTTAATGCAGATTAAAGGTGGGGATAATCAGTAATATGTGGTGACTTTAATGCACATGGAATATTATGGGGAGAAAACAGAACAGATGGAAATGGAGAAATAGTAGAAGAACATTTAGAGGACAATAATTTATTCTGTTGAATGATGGAAGATGGACCAGAACAGATGTTCATCCAGGAAATGGATCAGTCCTTGATTTAACACTAGTGTCCAGGAATATTTCAGCTGGTTGTGAAATGGGATTTATTAGACGATTTGTCTGCAGGCAGAGATCATTACCCAGTTTTCTGTAATATTCTCCTCACTAAGAACGTCTCACAAGGAAAATTAAAGGGCCGAGGGTCTTTATTGGCGCTGAATAGGAACTCTGAATATATTTATGAAAGAGAAGTTCACCAGTTAGATTCACATGATGAAACCCATTTTAAATTAAATTTTATTGAGTTTTTTCATTTTCTAAACAACAAAAAGAGAAAAAGAACAACAACCAGATCATCAACCAGTATTGGGTCAGAGCTGTGTTGTCACAAAGTCTCAGATCCTCCATCTAACAATAATCCAATTACTAATTACTACCTTTATTTTTATTGCATCAGTAACATTACTGCAGGTTCCCAACGCCTATAGAACACATTCATTTAAAGTCTGGTCTGGTTGGTTCTTCTCTCCATTTGGTACCTGGCCCAAACTTTCAGCACCACCAGTTGTAGGATGGAGGTTCTGCCTTCAACCAATCAGTTGATCTGCATTTCAAGGCTGCAGTGAGCAGCAGATTGAAGAGGTAGAACTTTGTTGGTCCCTCTGACCATCTGAGGTGAGACCCAACAAAGTAGAACTGGGTTCTGGTGACATGTTGGCTTTAAAAGCTGCTTTGAAGCCTCAGATCCATACATTCAGAACTCATCCAGCTTGGATCAGGACCATGTAGCCTAGATCAGTGGTTGTCAATAGGTGAGGCGCGCCTCCCCTGGGGGGCGCCAAAGAGTCACAGGAGAGGTGCGAAGAAATATAAGACAGCGCTGCTGCTCAACTCTGTGAAACCGGTCATCAGCATCTGAACGGGCTGCATGATCAGTTCTGAGAGAGTTTTGGAGAGGAGCCACTGGGAAACCACTTAAAGCACTCAGGGGTTCACGCTGCGTCTTTATGCTGATCCAGCTGCTGATGTTTCCCTCTTTTCAGCTCCATGAACTTCTAGCCTGTTACAGTTTATAACCATCATCACCTTTCACAGCGACAGATTTCTCATCTCAGTCTCTGCTCTGACCAGACAATCTCCTCTATTGCTCTCCTCAGGGTGCTCTGGTGCGTAATTACCAAGCTGAAGGCTCAGTTTGAAGTTGTTCTCTGAGTGTTTTGTTTGTGGTCAGAGCGACGGAATAATGACTTTCTGCTCCGCTTTTAGCCCACTAATAGTCTTTATTGGGGAATCCTACAGGAAATATAGCACTTTTTATGCATGGCAACCCCAGAGTTGATGAGTAAAGGTGCAGCTTTTCAAGCTCTGTGTCTCTCTGGTTCCTAAGTGACTGTAGAAAAAAACACTTTTTTTGGTAACGTCTGGTATCAGCATAATTTATACTAATGATATCAGTTTGAGGCGGTGAGGTGGGCAGATTTTACCCCCATTGGTGCTCTGCATGTGAGGAATAAACAGTGGGGAAAAATGCATAAATAAATAGTGTAAAGGGCTCCTTTAGAGGGAAGAGGAGGAATAATGGGTCTGAGCTGAAGCCCCTGATGTTACAAGTTCCTTAAAATGACCTTTAAAAGTCCACACCTAAATTACATTTAACGTAATTATGCTCACCTGAATTAAAGAGCAAGGCAGCTTTCCATTGAAGCTCCGCTGGTTCTGTGTGGTTAAAAACAAAATAGCATGAAAAACAGCTACTAACTCTCCTATTGACTTTAATTGGGACATTTTGGTACGAGTGGAAGGACATTAAACGTAGTGATTCACGTTTTGAAGGCTGGCCGCTGATAAAAGCACCTGGGTCTGAGGGAAGGGAGGAGAGGAGCAGTAAGAGCGTTGAGGCACAGAAACACAGCGCATGTAGTTAAAATAATGCAGAATTAATAAAAACCAAACTTATAAAGCAGGTGGCCTAGTATTGGAGTCAGAGCCGTGACTGTGGGAGCTGAGTTTTTTCAACAGGAGAGGAGGACTAAACGGAGCAGAGCGTTTCTGTTAGGATTATTATTCATCTGGCACAAGGAACCTTTTTTAGTTTATTATTTGCTCTTTGAGTGAAGCGACCACTGAGTTTGGTCTCCATATTCACAAGCATGGAAACAGGCCTGCAACGTAGGGCTAGCTTGGTGTTTGCTGGCTTTAGCTTTAATTAATCAGCATTTAAGCAAATATTATAGAACTGTTATTTTAGATTGACTCCCTGAGTGTTTTTATTTTAGTGTTTTATGCAGAGAAGCACTTGTTACTTGTCTTTATTTCATTTAAAGATCCTAAAGTAGATTTATTTATTCACCTTTTTTA